>NC_047658.1:32548922-32736109 GCF_011762505.2 Arvicanthis niloticus | reverse complement strand
AATAAATAAATAAAATAAATAAATATGATTTATTATGTGGTAATATAACTAATGAATTGATTAGTGAACAAGCACAGTTGTGCTGTTAATCTTGGTGTAAGAGCTAGTTTTCCTCTGTTCTCTAGGTGTCAAACTACAGTTAGATTAGTGGTTAGTGTGATCAGAGATTTGAGAAGGGTAAACATCTAAATGAAGTACATTATTAAAATAAAAGAAGGTACTAGTCCATAGTACAATACCTACCTAGTTGTTCCAGTTTCCTTGAGTCTCTGTCATTCCATTTGAAAGGGATTCTGGCCACTATCTCCAGATGATAAGTGGTTTTGGTTGGTTGGTTGGTTTGAGTTTGTTGTTGTTGTGCTGTTGTTGATGATGATGATGCTTTGTTTTCTTTTTAATTGTATTTATTTTTTGTTTGTTTTGATAGAGGACTTACTTGTTTGAAACGGCCTCTCCATGCTTTTAAAACATGTAGACATTTGAGTCTGTATTTTGCCCACAGCTAAGGCTGGTCCCAACACAGCACAGCTGGGGCCCTAGCAGAGGGTACAGCAATAGGTCTGTGCAGTGGTTAGCATATAAAATCCAGGTGTAGATCTTTGTTGTGGTGCCCATATCTTATTGGATGCATTAAGGAAGGTCATTGCTAGGATTTAGGAGTCTCTATAATAATAAGTTTAAGCATATTATGTGCGATGTTCAGGAGTTCTCTGATTGTCTTGAACATTAACATATCTCAGTTAAAGAATCTTTGTTTATAATTATCTGTTCTAAATTATAACTTACATACATAAAAGAGGAGTCTAGTTAAAGCTTTATTTTATAACTAATTGTATCAATCTTTCGCATGACTTACTATCATCTTGCATTTTTATAATTGTACTAGCTATTATATAATTAGTACTTTAGATTCTAATTTTTTATGTTTGAGTCTTTAAAAACACAGTTCTAAACTAAAGACATAATATGACAAGGGAAATTTGTAATCAATAAATTTAATTAATAAACTAATTAGAACCTTGTCTAATTTTTATATGGTATATCATTAGAGAACATAACAGTTTCCAATATGATTTAGTTATAAAAAAAAATCTATCATTCATCAATAAGTAATCCAAGAACTAACAGTATAAACAACTCAATGTATCTAAAATTAATATATTCCAACTAAAAGTATCTTTGGTAACCTGTTGCAGCAGCCAGCTCTTGTCATGTGTCCTTTCTATCTCAGAATGGAATCATGTAACATGGTTTAAGATTAACTAACCATAGTCTTTTAAACACTATAAGCAACTTATGATATTTAAACATGTCGAATAGTTTATAAGTCAATAATCCTCTTTTTGACACTGTAAAGACATGCCTAGTTTTGAAAATTATGATCAGTAACCAATGATCAGAGCCAGCAATGAAGTTGATCAGTACAAAACAACTTCAAAATTGTCTATATTGAATAATATTTACATTTTTATTACACCAAATCCATTGAAGAGTAAGCCCAGACGTGACCCTGAGCCACTGGTACCTGGCAATAATATACAGAAACAGCAGTAATACATGTGTTCAAGAACTAGAAAAGACATATGTATTTAATATGATTTTAAGTTAGCTTTTGTGAAATACTACAACCTTAAAATTTCATCATCTTATAAAGAATATTTTATATAAATGTTAAGTCACACATATAGTATGTTGTAACAATATTTCATCATATAAATAATAATTTAAATATATGTTGAATCACATATATAGTGTGTTATAATAAGATTTCTTTGAATTTCTATCACCATAAAAATTCTGTGTAATCATAATATATGAAATAGCTTTTGTAGATTTAAGTGTGATACAATTATGTACTGTGAGTTTACTTTGACTAAGAAGTTTTATAGTTTGTACTTAATACATAGTGGCCTTCTTAAGATGGTAAAGTCACACAGCAGGTTGTAAGCCACATCAACATGATTGCTATTTATGAAGAGTTGCCCTCAAATTACATGCACATATACAATGGAGTTGAAAGTGTTACTCACACACATAACTATACCCTAAACAATTGTACTTAAACAGGTGTACTTAAAATTTTTTATATTAAACCAATTTATTTATATCTTAGTATAATCTTAGTTTAATGCATTTTACTACACAAATTTAAAGCCAAATATTGTTGTAAATTATATTGTTTATGCATATCCAATGAGCAAACTACAAAATCTTAAATAAGATTTTACAGCATAACCTTAAGATATATTGTTTCCCTTTATTTCTTTTAAATTAGAGTGAAAAGAGACCAGAGATAAAGATTTTTGAAGAGTGGGGAATTAGACTCTATGAGAGAAGAGACTTTCTGAGAATGGAACATAAGAGTTTGGATAAAAATAATTGGGCATCATTTGTTCATGGCAGTGAAAACTTGGAAATCAGCTGTGTCAATTTCAGTCAGACCTTTGAAAGGGGTCAAGTTTTTTTCATAAAATCTGAGGTCTTGAAGAGAATGCGGGAGGAGATGCTTGGCATAGTGTAGGATGGCTGTAGGAAGCCAGAAAGAGAGACTGAACAAAGGCAGCTGAGGACTCATGTGGGCAGGCTGAGAGCAAGAGAAACAGGGAGGAAAGGGATTCTAGCTACTTTAGAATCAAATTCACAGACAAATGATCATGCATATCTCAGGAGTTGTAAGATAAGCAACTGGGTTCAGAGCAGCAATTAGCACAATCGGATGTATGTTTTGCAGTCCCTGGATGAGGCCTACCTAGATGTGTTGCAGCTTATAGAAAAGATATCTAATCCATATGAGGAGGAGACCAGGCAGAAAGAAACAGGGCATGGAGAACAAAAATTGCGTTAGGGAATCTCTTTCTTCCCCTAACTTATGTAATATTTTTAATGGTCTCCAATAAAATTAGAAATTTATTTGGAAATGTGAATAAATTTAAGGCTATTCAAGTGGGTTTCAGGTGTAGAGGGTTGCAGGTTTTACTAAGAGATTTCCCAAGAAGTAATGAGAGGTTATTCAAAACACGGTTCTCTTCCATGAAAGAAAAAAATGTCACTGCAGCTTACAGTATCCAGGATGAAGGGAGGATTCAATGAGAAACTTTCAGTGGTTTCTAATTACATTCATTGTTGTCAGTGGCTTACCCTGGCTAAGACAGAGGAGAGTCTAAACACATGGTTCAAGGGTTTTTCAAAAAGACAGGAGGTAAGCAAAAAACCCAATTCCAAGAAGTATTGTCTCTTGCAAGTTAAAAGTTTGAGTAAGAGAGTCAAAAAAACCCACAATGACCTAGAGGAGCTGTGAGGTTAACAAAGTGGAGTGTTAGAAGAGAATAGGCAAGAGACAATAGCCTAGTGGGGCCTATGGAGACTGTAGAGTTGTAGCTCCATAGATGAAGGATTGAGGACAGTTGAAGAATAATCACCTTGTCCCTAATGGCTGTGGCTGGGCATACCTCTGCATATCAGAAGAGTGCTTGACTTTAAAAGGACCACTTCCTCAAACTTAGGGAAATGTTTACAGAGACACAAAGGGTAACTTATCTAATTATTGCTAGAGGATATGTTGGTGGGCCAGAAAGCAGATTTGTTGCAAGTAGCCGAGGCTTGAAAATAGAGTGCTGGTATGTGGCTTAGACCCGTGAGAAGGTATAATATAAGTACCAAGATAGCCTACTGATTCTCAGCCCCAATGTCATGAAATATAATGTAGCATGGGGTATCTGGTCAGGGCCCCTTGTAGAATTGCCTTTGAGAATACAATTGGACCTATAGTTCATCTCATAATCAAAGACAAAAGTAAAACTGAGGACATATATCTACTTCCATTATGGCAGATATAAACATACTGTTATTAAACTTAGATAAGCAATATTTAATCCCAAATATTTTTCTTATGGTTTTTCACTATAGGCTTTAGTAAATGTTTTCTTTTCTGCCCTCAGTATTTCCTTGATTTTGTGTAGTGACACCAGATTACATGACATTCAGAAATACATAAAATCCTAAAACAAGAAGCATATTTTTGTTTCACATTATGTATTCAATTACAGGTTTAATTAATAAACTGAATCTTGTAATATTTATGCTAACTATAAGGATGTCAGTGTCTATTTACTAGCAGTTGTCAATAAATCAACTGAGGTTTTTTGTTCAGATTAAAAGGCTGTGTTGAGTTTCATAGAGGAACCAATACATTACATATATACATTATTTATGTGCTCTCTTCAAAGAGAAGAAACTGTATCTAGAAGGGTTTTTTCCTACTCATCAATATCAGAAAAATGTCCTCTGATGATGAATTCCTTTCTTTGGTAGACTGCACTACATACCTATCAAAGAGGAACCACGCAGACATCCAACATTCAAAAAAGTGAAGACACTGGAACTATTACTATTTCTACAAAATAGTAAAAAAAAGTGACAGAAAAAGTACAGTCACATTTTTTTCTGTCTGCTCTTTTATACAAGCAAAATCAAAAGTATACTTAAATATCTCACTATTCTCTAAAGACTGCATTTTGTTTTATGTATTGAAAATATTCCACCATGAGGGTCTGCATCAATAAAATACCACTTGAATCTGTATCACATGACACGACCAGAATTTTGCACCTAAATATTATCTAACTTCCCTTCTTATTTTCCTATGCTTGCATCCCATTGTTACTGTTGCCACTTTATATATGTCTCTCCATTATATTCCACAATCACATATATATTTCACCAATGGCAGAGTGAAAGAGAATAGCAGAGATATGGTTAGACAAACAAAAGACACAAACTTAATTAAATGCTCACTAAAACGTGTTGGGAAACTTCTTCCTAAATAACATTTCTGGAAAAACATAAAGAGAAGTCCCACTAGATGGAAGTAAAGACATGAACATTAGTGGAAGGGAGTACCCAGGTCCTTTGGAAAGTAATCCAAAAGTTATTTAGATACAAGTTCTAGATTTATACCTGGCATTATCTCTAACTGATACTGGAAGACCATGTTTCTTTGGCTTTTTCTGAAAGTTTTATTTTTCTTAACAAGGAATAAAAGCTCATAATTATCTATGTCACCAATATATCCACTTCCTTAGGAACATTACTTAGAGTGTTCCCTGGAATGAGTTATTACTATACAGTTTTAATAAATATTATTGACAAAACTTTAAGATATACTTAGATATAGCCATGAATCCAATTTTCATTTTGAGTGAGGGGACTAACACCAACATGACACTTCAAGATGGATTTCTCCGTCAGATTACACATTCAGCAAGAATAAAGAGAGTGTTAGGATTCTCCTCCTATGTATCTTTGAGGTATAACTTTGTCTCCCTATGTAGAGATTTCTTCTTAATAATTCTGGGAAGAAGAAATGCCTGGGAATAAGTCAAACATTTAAATACTTTTTATAGCTTGGATAACAGTGTGAAGGTGCCTCCTACATACATCTGGACACTACAAATGTAAGTAAACTCCTACATCTTTATCCCTTTGTATTGTACTATCAGATCCAGAACATATTAGCTAGGTATACCTATGTGCAGCCTACCAAATCTATATGATCTGGACAGATGAAGACTATCACACTTTTTTGTTTTTTCAACTGAAGTAGTTTTGTTGTTTTTCTGATATATTGAAATTAGACATTTCCAATTTTTCATTAAGTTCAAAATAGACTGGGTTTATAGTCAAGGAGGAAGGAGACTTTAATATGTTAAGATGCAAGGCTCTGTGTCTCTCTTGCACAATGTGGTCAGGGGCTTGCTGTCCTGACATGATTTAATATTTTGTTCAGGAACTCACAGGGCCTATCTAGAAGTTAGTCCTCTATAAGTTCTTTGAGATCTCAGTATGAGTGGCATGAGCAGGCTTAATCAATGTGTTATCTCTACAGTCCTGATAAGTAAGTTGGTGACTGTAAATTTCTGTGATCTTGCATATCAATTGTATTGTGACATCTACAGGATGTATAAAGTACCAGCAATGTCAGTACATACTTAGCTGGACTGTATGGGGAATGACAGTTATGCCTGTACAAATTGCCACCACTATATGTAAGCCCTGTCTATATTGTTGGCTCCATTCTTTTTTTACTGTGTGTAAAGAACTCTGCTTTCATCAACAAAGACAATATTGTTATAGTGTTCTCGGATGGTATGGGAGAAGAAAAAAAAATGATGATCTGAAACACTAGATATATTCTGCAGTACTAAAAATGACATTTGAAGAGAGAAAGAAATTCATTTTGTCTGCAGTGATTAACCACTTTGCCCAGGCTTTTACTCTACTGTTAAGATATCTAAATCTTGGAAGCTATTGTTAGTTTATAAAAGCTCAGAACCAGGTGATAGATAACCCCATTTCCAATAACAGACAGAAATAGATCTGCTATTTTTAATAGAATAAAAAAATTAAGGCACCATTGAGGCACAATATTTTGTCTTCTTATCAAACAACACCAAGCACTCATTGCTTTTAAATATATTGTAAATTAAATATAATAAAATTATTAAATACATTATAAATTATTTTTATTAAAATATATATGAATTATTTTTTCTTCTTGTTACCTGTTTTTGTTTCTCCTATACCATGTACTGGAAACTTGCAGTTTTGTTGCTGTCATATAGGACAAAGTAAGCTTCCCACTATCAAATTAATACAGATATGAGCTAAATTATTGACAATTCTTATTAGCTGATTACCAGATTATAGTTTTGAAAAAAATTTATTGGATCAAATTGAGCACTTACACCTATTGCTTTTTCTGTTTAATGGATTCTAGAAGGGACCAGAAAAAGTAAGCATTGATTAACTTTATTGGAAATAGATAAAGGAATAATTTTTCAAAGCCTCAAGTATAAGCAATTGTAGCATGCAATTAGATATAGTCACAGTCACTCAATCTCACAAGGTCAGGAGAAGAAAAAGTGGTTAAACATGTGATGCTGACGTTGAACTACACTGTCCTGAGCACCTAGAGTAAGTAACTTCAATCTTTGTTTCTCTTTGGTAAGAATGTTATACGCTATCTTGTCTTACTCTATTGATCTACACTCTATTTTCCAATATTATACAGCAGCTCTTATGTTACATATAGTCTGTTCACTTTAGGTAGATGATCTACAAATATGACAAATTACTATTGTCCTAATGGTAAAAAATTTATTACTACTGTCTACTTGTCAAGCCATGGGTCCTTCTGTCTTGATTACACTTGAGACTATCACCTCTTTCACCCACAGTTATGTACCCTCTGCCAGTATTTCTTTAGAGCTCTTATATTTTATATTTTCAAATTCTCTCTCACTGTTTTCTGTTCACATTCTTCTTGATGAAAATAAAAAATTACACTTTTATAGTAAAATATAATGGGTAAGGTAGACATTAATTCATAGTTTATTTTGCAAACTGGTCAGTAATTTGCAGAGTGCAATGGCACGTGTCTGAAAACTTGGTGTCAGATATTGAAATGACAAGTGGGCTACTTTTAACTAACATCTGTTGGCTAATTCTATATTCAGAGCAAAGATATTAGTGTGAATCTTAAGGACCAGCAGATGTCTCCTGGAAAGATGTCCACCTTCTTCATCTTGAGATAATGCAAGAATATGATTAGGACCTAGTGTAAGTTTATGCACAAACCCTGCTTGAAATCTATGGTTGATATTTCTAATTCTTTATCTGGCATTTATGAATAGATTGTCTTACACATGAGTGCTTTTTAAAAAACCATACAAAGGGAATCTTGGAGAGTTTATTGTGAGAGATATACACAGCTTGGCTTAATGAATGTGTGCATACCCACATAGAATACCAAAGATTGTCAAAGACCATTACTTCATTGTGTGTGTCTATCCTATACTTCCCAGATGTTACCTACAATTCAGCCCTAAATCAATATGGCCTCAGAGTGATATAACATATACATGTGAGAAAAGACAAAAAAAGAAATATTCCCTACACATAACTGGAAAATTTGTCATCAAATCCAGGCTAGAACTATGTCCAGCCTAAGCTGCATGCCATATGCTTTTTAATTGATAAGTAATACATCCATAAAATATATGGATTTTTTTCTCCACAATTTTCTATTTTAGTCTAATAAAAGTTTGGTCTTCTTCAAATAAAAATTGAATAAGATTACAATAATTATGAAAACAGTTAAGAAACAATAAGGTATGCTATATATTTACAATGAATATTACCATGTAGAGGGATCAGCAAATCATGTTACCTGTACTCTATTGTCTTCAGGTGTCTTACCCTAACAATTAGAGGCTCTATTACATGAGCAATATTCCAAACATTTCTCTTTCCTGTTAACAGAAGCATAGAACCACTTTCCCAATAAAACACATGCTTTGACTAGCAGTCTGAAGTCTTTAAAAGTATAGACTGATTTAGTCTAGCAGATTCTATTTAGGTCTGTTCTATTTAACCTCTAAGAGAATGTACCATTTACCATAACCATATAATTAATATTTATAAATAATATTATATATATATATATATATAAATATAATTAATATTTATCTCAATTTTCAAAATTTAAAATATTAAAACAGCTATTTTATTATTTATTAATGGAGACAGGGTTTCTCTGTATAGCTAAGGCTGTCTTGGATTTACTCTGTAGATTAAGCTGCCCTTAAACTCACAAGAAATTTATACATCACTGCTTTGGTCACCCAAGCATTGAGATCAAAGTATTTATTAATTTAGTATCTACATACACTTTAATAAATTTATTTCTTTTAAATTTCTTTGATTTTTAGTTTTTACCCTTCTTTGTCTAATTACTTCTGCACAGGTTCTATGTACACATTGCATTGTATCTTTTTGCTCCATCTTCAATTACCAGGGTCTGTTACAGGATGCTTTCTGCATCTTGGATATTCTATCTCCTGTTTCCTGACAAAGTCATAAGCCATGGACTTTAATAATTCACAGCTGATGCATCTATACATTTCACATGATATTCTCTCTTGAATGTCTACCTTCTACATTATTTTATACTACATGACTATGCGACCATGGTTTCAAGGTTTAAGGAAGTAGTAGTTATAGAGAAAAGTAGTAGTAGTACTAGTAGTTATAGAAAAAAAACAGTGAAACTTAAACAAGAATATAAATCCTGCCATCCTTAATAGTGGAAAGAAATCTAATCGTTAGAGAAAGTTCTAAAGATCATCCAGATAGAAAGGGCCATGGCATGTCTTGCAGACATTTGTAAAGACAAGATCTTCAATAGGATAAGAGTAAGTGCTTATCCTAATGTAAAACTATATAGAGTAGACTAGGAGTAGATGAAAATGGAAGGCACCTAAGATGTACAGCTATATTGTGAAGAAGTAGAGTGCAGGAACATCCTGAACCATCACTTAGTAATTGTTGTGTAAATGAAAGGAAGCTCTATTTCAGTGTTCTGGGTGATGGAATTAGAATGACTCAGAAAAAAATGAGTAATTTTTTAACTAACCCAGTTAGTGTCTCAAATACATTCTATCCTATTGTATTCAAAATTGATATGTAGAAGAAATAATTGATGCTATCCTATCAAATCAATTTATGTTCTAGCATACCTGGCTTATATTTGATGTTAGTGTTTCATTTATTGTGAACTTTCTGACATTGTCTCATAACACATGACAATGAACTCTAATAATATTCACTATGTTTATCATCACTGGCAACCTACTTTTAATTATAGAAAGTAGTTCAGGAATACTCTTCATGCTTTTCCCATCATTTGTATAAGGTTTTTATCATTTTTATTAAGATAGGATAATTCTAGTCCTTGAGTGTTTCTATATTTGTAGACTCAATTAAGTGAAAGGCAGGAAACTTGGAATGAATCATGGAAAATTTGTTCAAAAATGGTGCAAAGGATGTGGTTATTAAAGAATACATGGAAGATTTTTTATAAATTACCATTGAGGCTGTCTAAAGTGTTTTGTAAATTTACTTTCCCAGTATATGATGCAAGATATACCAAATATAAATTCAGAACCCCTTTGTGGCCCTAACACTGTAGGTTGTAAATATTAGTAAATGAAATGGGTAACATTCTTAGTAATATTTGGCATGAGAATTGCTAGTGTACTGTCTCATTTGATGGTTGTTTTCCAGGACAGGATTAAATTTTCCATTTCTAAAAGATGAATTGCTTTGGGTGTGAAGCTGAATTCAAATATCCACTCTCTAAGAGCTAGCTCCTATAGTAACAGTTGGGGTTAAGAATGTTAGGGAAAATTAAGCTGCAAAAATCTCTACAGAAATGGATTTTTAATGCTTATTAATAGAAGTGGTAGTCAAGATCACTCACAAAGTGCAAAAATGTCACATGTAGTTTTTATAGAATCAAAGTACTTATTCAAAGCCCATTCAAGTTGGTCAATCATATATAGTAGAGATCATATAGACAAATATTTCTGACCAGGGACTCATGATTTATATAGAATAAGTATCTGTTATTGATAGCTTAAATTTGGTAGTAGATAAATTGATCTTTTATTTACATTTAGTATCATAAGATATGTCCTAACTATTAATAGTACATGAAATTTCTCAATTTTAATCATTTCTGAACTTGTGTTTCATAGCAGGAAAATATAATTAATAACTATTATCAGCCTACTCCAGGGATGGAACTATTAAAATGTTGTTTTAGAGTTCATCAACCAAATGGAGCAAAAGAATTATCAGATGCTAAGGTATCACCTTCCAAGTATCAAAGAATCCTCAGAAAGAAGGGACTAACACGCAAGTGCTTCAGAAATAGACAAAAGTGTTGCATATTTCTATTCTACGAGTTTTTAAAAATATTTTCCTGGGAAAATCATCTGTACCAACTGAGAAAAAGTTATTCAACATAGGTTTGTGAATTTCTTATATCCATGCATTAAATGACAGAGACGGTCAGATGATTCTCACTTTAGTATCCATATTATCATACAACCTGTTGCAACATAATATTGTCTTAGGAAAGGGAAGAATATATAGGCTGAAAAAATATAGAAGAAGATGACTCCATCAGTGAGAAATCAAACATTTTTTCATGGATAAACATTATTTGAAGCCTTTGGATCAGAGCAAACATCCAAAGTAGGTACCTGATCTGTCTCTTAGTCAGTTAGCTCAATAAAACTCATTGGTTCAAAAGAGAGAAACTTGCCAGAATTCAATGCTGTCTTCTTGTTGGAATGTTAAGTAGAGGGGTAAACATTGGATTTGCCTCTATTTAGTGGGCATATATTTTTTTTATTTTTCTTTATTTTTGAAGTTGCAATATAATTTAAATTTCCCCTTCTCTATTGTCCATTAATTTCACCCTTAAACATTTTTTCTTCTATTTCAAATTCATGATCTATTTTCTATTTTGTTATGGATATATATATATATATATATATATATATATATATATATATAGACATGTATAGATATGTTTCCTCTTAAAAACATAAATACAACTCCATTTGTATAATGTTTTATATATGTGTGTGTATTTAGGGCTAATTATTTTTGTACAGAATAACTAGTTTTTGTCTTCTCCTCTTTAAAACACTATGTCTCATTCTCACAACATTCCTTAGATTCTTCATGTATTTAAGTGGAGTTGAGGACACTTGAGAGTCCTAGTTTTGTTTTAGACTCTTTACTATAAATCTCATGTTTGGAAGTCACACTGGTGAGCCTTAGTGAATGTATTTTGTGGCACTGTGAAAAGACAGTATCTTACAGCAAAATTTCTTATTTCCTGGGTCTTTTTATCTGTTTTACCCATCTGTTACAATGACACCTCACATACAATTGCACAACATACTTTATAGAAGTATGTTTATATGGCTACATATCTATTTTGAGTCTCTGTGGGTTTTCTGAGTTTTGTTCAATAGCCTGTATTAGAAATCTGATTATCTGGGTACAGGCCCAGGAGTGGTATAGCTGGGTCCTCAGGTAATATAATGTCCAATTGTCTGAGGAACCTCAAGACTGATTTCCAGAGTGGTTGTACCAGCTTGCAATCCCACCAACAATGGAGGAGTGTTCCTCTTTCTCCACATCCTTGCCAGCATCTGCTACCACTTGAGTTATTGTTCTTGAACATTCTGACTGGTATGAGGTGGTATCTCAGGGTTGTTTTGATTTGCATTTCCCTGATGTCTAAGAATATTGAACATTTCTTTAGATGCTTCTCAGCCATTCAAAATTCCTCAGTTGACATAGCCCAGTACCCCATTTTTAATAGGGTTACTAACTTTTCTGGACTCTAATTTCTTGAGTTCTTTGTATATATTGGATATTAGCCCTCTGTCACATGTAGTATTGCTAAAGATCTTTTCCAAATCTGTTGATTGCTGTTTTGTCCTATTTACAGTTTTATTTGCCTTACAGAAGCTTTGCAATTTTACAAGGGCCCATTTGTTAATTCTTGATCTTAGAGCATAAGCCATTGGTGTTCTGTTCTCGAACTTTTACTCTGTACCTTGGTATTCAAGGTTCTTAACCACCTTCTCTTCCACTTATTTCTGTGTATCTGGTTTTATGTGAAGGTCTTTTATCCATTTAGACTTGAGCTTTGTACAAGGAGATAAGAATGGATTGATTTGCATTCTTCTACATGCTGACCTCCAGTTGAACCAGCACATTTTAAAAATGCTGTACTTTTTTACTTTTTGTACATTTTAGCTCCTTTGTCAAAGATCAAGTGACCATAGGTGTGTAAGTGCTCCAAAATATGACAAGGACAAATGCTCCACTATGTTTATAGCAGCCTTATTTATAAAAGCCAGGAGCTGGAAAGAACCTATATGTCTTCCAACAGAGGAATGGATACAGTAAATATGGTACATTTATACAATGAAATATTACTTAGATATTAAAAACAATGAATTTGAGAAATTCTTAGGTAAATGGATCAACTAAAAAGTATAATGAGTGAGGTAACCCAATCACAAAAGAACACACATGGTTTGCACTCAGTAATAATTGGATATTAGCAGACCACATGAAGCTCATAAACACAGAAGACCAAAGTGTGGGTGCTTTGGCTCTTCTTAGAAGGGGTAACAAAATACTAATGGGAGCAAATATGAAGACAAGGCATAAGACAGAAACTGAAGGAGGGGCCATTCAGATTATTCTCTACCTGGGTATCCATCCCTTGTGCAGTCACCAAAGGTAGATGCTGATGTGGATGCCAGAAAGTGCATGCTGACAGGAGCCTGATATAGCTGTCTCCTTAGAGGTCTAGCAGAGCCTGAAATGTACAGAGGCAGATGCTCACAGCTAACCATTGAGCTAATCATGGGGTTCCCAATGGAGGAGTGAAAGTGGTCTGAAGGAGCTGAAAGGGATTGTGACCCTAGGGGGAAAGCAGCAATAGCAACCAACCAGAGATCCCAGGGTCAAAACCACCAGCCTGAAAGCACATAGGGAAGGCCCCATGGCTCCAGCTATATATGTTGTGGTGGACGACATTGTCAGGCATAAGTGGGTGAGTAATTCCTTTGTCCAGTGAAGGCTGGACACACCAGTGTAAGAGAAATCAGGGGTGGGGAGGTGAGGTTGGGAGGTTGGGTGGGGGCATATCCTCATGGAAGCAGGAGGAGGGAAGATGCAAAAGGGGGTTTTCTGGTTGGAGGGGATAGGGAAATGGGATTACATCTGAAATGTAAATAAAACATCCAATAAAAAATTTTTAAATACTAATTTATATACATAGTTAAAAAAATCTCATTTTGAATTCTGGATGTTTATCAACATATTACCTTGTATTTATATATTATATAGTTGAATATATAATAGGTTTTTTTTTGCTTTGTTTGTTTTGTTTTTTTAGATTTTGGATAACTCTCAACACTGATTACCAGTGTGGCTACAAAAATTTTTGGCACACTGAAGATAAATCAATGATCCATTTTCTCCACATATTCTACAGTATTTCCTGTTAGATTTGTTGATCTTTGTCCTTCTGAATTAGGTTCATTGGAATCCTAAATTTGCTTTTATTTGTACTTCCAGATGAAAATATTATAACAACCTACTAATAGTGGGGAAAATCTGAAGATGCTACTCTGGCAGTTCAGACAATAAAGGAAAACACAGTGTGTACTTCTTAATAGAAACTCATTATGACTCTTGGCTTCCAAATTCTACTATGTTTCCATTGTATATTCATGACACATTACTTCATCTGTGCCCTAACTCTGTAAATTGATTAAGTTATTTATCACTGGAACTGATTTTTAACATTGGATTTTAAAAACATGTGGCATTTGACAGCAGCAGCATCCTTAATACACGTTGAAATTAGAAATTTAATAATTTTTTTCTTAGCTCCTCTGGTTACATGGCAAATTATTGTTTTATGCATATTCCCCAAAACATCATGGCTCTATTAGGTACATGTGGAATCTGCATTAAGTTCCCCACCAAGAATGACAAGATGGTAATATGATGAAGAAAATCTACAGAAGATAAATATAAGACCATAATATGCTGCTACATGTGTAAAGATTTAGAATTCCTCTTTGTCTTCTGACCACTTCGCAGGACAGTTTGGGTCACAATGGACACCCATGCTGAAAGACTAATTGGCAAATTCAATTTAGACTAAGGATGTGGTAAAGGAATGAGCAACCACAATTCCATTTTCTTCCACAATATTATTTTCATATTCAAAATTACAAATTAGATTGGTTGATGTTTTCAGTTTAATTTGACAACATAATCATTGAAACTCTGATACATAACCAAAATTTTCTGGATTCATGGCCTTCTATCCCCTGAGATGTTTATCTTTGGAAAACCAGTGGAGAATCAAGGCTAATCTAGAGTCTCCCAAATATTTACACCAAGAATAAACTACAAGAAGGTTGTATCTATGCTTCAATTGAGAGTTTACAAATGCAGTCAACAACTATTATTTTCTTGACTTTGTTTGTTGAGCGCTACTCACATACCCTTCATAATTGTATAGAGTTGCATAATTTTTAGTATAATTTCCTGTTCCGAATGCATGGACAAATAAATAAATTTAGTCTTGTAAATTTATATTCAACATAAGTAGGACAGGTGCAATGATCATATAAGTTTCACCAAATTACCTAGTAATTTCTATACATGTATATATTAAATTGGTGTTTTTTATTTGTGAGCTTAAATGGAAGCTGGTTTACTTGTGATAATAAGAGGAAATAATGATTAACAGAAGTTTTTTGATATGTACTTACATTATTTTATACCTGAATAATATAGTTTTACCATTTTCTCCTTATTCATCCAGTTTCCCCTGTAGCCAGTAACAAATATATGTTTTCTAACCCCCTATTCTCTCTCTGCATATATATATATATATGTATATATATATATGCATATACATATATATGCATATACATATATATGCATATACATATATATATATGTATACATGAAAACATATGTCATATATATATGGAGAGAGAGAGCGAGAGAGAATATATGACATATGTTTGTATCTATATACACGCAAATATTTATATATATATGCATATGTATATTTTGTATATTTGCAGAGGCATGGGTGTATATATATGTATATTTGTGTTCATACATGTATACTTCTACAAACATATGTGTGTGTGTGTGTGTGTGTGTGCCCGCACATTGGTGTATGTATCTGTATATGCTTGTATAACATCTGAATAATTATATTTTGCTGACCCGTCAGAGTTGATCATACATGTTTAATTTTGCCAAGTAGGAATTAAATTCCTGGTCAATCACACATCTTTAATTATTATGTAATGATATTAATTTTCTCTTTCTTAGCAGATAATATTTGCTTATAGTTCTTTCCCTATAAATGGGGGCTTTTATATTCTCATATGCTATGATATTCCATATTTTTCTAAGCTGTTATCTTGGTGTAGGCCTTGTATAGCATATATATTAGGACATGATTAGCCAAAATATATACCACATATAAAAATACATTTCATAGCAAAAGTTTTAGCATATGGCTATGAATTTGTTTCTTCTCCGATCTGATATTCCTATAGCTTTTCTATATGTGTTTACATTTACTGATATGTCAGAAGCATACTGGCATCTGCCAATAATTCACTCTCTGTAATATAGTACATATCTACTGAATAACAAACTTCCTTGTTTAAAATTCAGTTCAAATTTTCCCATTTGATAATATTTATAAGAAAACTTGAGAAATATACTGTTGAAAGAAACATTACTTTCAGTTGGTATTTGGGTGAAGAACAGTTGTGTAATTGTGTAATACACTCTGCTACAAAATAAAGATTGATTATTTAGCTAAGAGTTAGAGCTAAGCTCAACTGTAGATATGATTAGAAATATTTATACCACAAACTATTTGGTTTTAGTAAATTGACAGTGTTACCTTCCCCTCTAGAGACGATGATATGTCCAGCCATTGGTAGTTAGGTATATTTCAGTTATCAGGGAAAAATGTTCTTCCTAGACATAATATATATCCTCATTAATCCATGAATATACCTTTAAACATTCAGGGGAGGCTGGAGAGATGTCTATGAATTTAAGAGAGCCAACTGCTCTACCACAGGTCCTGAGTAATGGGATCTAATGACCCATTCTAATGTGTCTGAAGACAATGACAATGTACTCACATACATAAAATAAATAAATCTTAAAAAACACATTCAGATGTGGCTTTAAACATTGTGTCCATTAATTCCATTACAAGGGTTAAGATTGGGCAAACATTTAAATCTGAGATCTTTTGTGAAATCATTAAGTTTACATAGTAAATTTGTGTTGCCACTACTGTTGTATTTAAATTAACATACCGTAGTGAAAATGAGAAGGCTATGTACATATCTGGAAAACAAAAGCATTCTCCTTAGGACACACTTGCAGAATAGTTGACTGATTATATATCTGCCTAGACAGAGTAATCAGCCCTTAATAACTCTGTATCACTAAGGTCTGTCAGATGATTCTGGGCCAGAAGGCTGAAGATTTGATGCTCCAACGTTCTGTAGTATAGGGGCTATCCAGGTGTTCAGCGGTCTCTATAAATTGGCTAAGTTTTAGAAGTTATGCTTTATGCTTCCCATAATTTCAGTTAACTCAGTCATTCTAGATTTCTCATGGGGTTGAAGACCTATAGTCTCATAGCCAATCCTGGCTATTTACTTTGAGAGAAAAGATCTGAGTGGAAGGTTTTCAGCTGACATTCTAAGCCAAGAAAAAAGCCAGGTTCAAAACTAAGTATTTTAGTTAGGAGAGATGACAGAGGTTCTGGTTAGTCAACAAAATGATGGACTGGGTATTAGGACTATCTTGTACCTCACTGGTACAAATAGGAATACTTATGCTCTAGTTGTATTTTGAGAGAAAAGGGTTACTTTAACTGAAGGGTGATATGTAGGAGGAGCTAAGGGGGAAGGAGTACCGAGAGGAAGAGATGGAGTAAGGAGAGGAGAAGATGACAGAGAGGAGAAGCAAGGTGATGAGAGAAAAAAAGAGAGAGGAAGAGGGGGGTATGGAGGCAGATGTCCACGTGTCTCCACCAGTGAAAGACAGTTTATATATCTAGATTGAGTATTGGGTTACACTTCTGATTAAGCATTACCAAATGTATAAAGCCTTTGACTAACACTTAAAAATTGTATAAAAACAAAAAGGAAAAGGGGACATGGAATAGGGGTTTTCTAGGGAGGGGAAATGGGGAAAGAAGATGGTATCTGAAATGTAAATAAGATATAAAAGAAAAAAGATAAAAAAGAAATTTTTATAAAACTTACTGGAAAGTTATGGTAAACCTTAGATGAACTATGTGAGAGACCTCCATGCTACTATTCTTCCAAAGCTCTTGTGGGAAAATATGGAAACTGCATAAATGCATTATCATTTCCTAAAGACAGAGGACAACATCAAAACTAGGGAGAAAGTAGACTAAATGGTCCTACAGAAGGAGCAGCTGTATGGTCCGAGGTTCTTTCTGCATCACATGAAGTGTCTGTCCAAGAGAAAAATAAATTTACCTGTTCAAATAGGACATAGGAGTAATACCAGTGTAGTATCTGTAGTTGTAAGATAGCTAAAACTTGGAAGCTCAATAGATTTGTCCAAAACAGAGCCAGATGCTAGACAAATTCCTGACATGAACAAGCAGAAGTAATGTCAGACGTGCCACGTATATTGGGAGATTTGAAATGTATTTCTTGGATGACCCCTATTGATCATGGTGAAGGATAATTTTGGTGTGTTCTAGGATTCTAATTACAAAAATTTTATTGACTACTTTGAGTCAGTATTCAGAAGTGCATTGAACTGAGCATGGGCAACATAATGAAGGAGTTAGAGGAAGGACTTATTTATTTACATTTCACATGTTATGCTCCTTCCTAGTTCCCTCTCAAAAAATTCCCATCCCATCCTCCTCCCACCTGCTTCTGTGAGGGTGTTCCCCAATGCACCTTCTCTCTCCCTCTCCACTGTCATAGCATTCCCTTATGCTGGGACATAAAGCCTCCACAGGCCAAACGGTCTGCACTCCCATTGCTGCCAGATAAGGCAGTCCTCTGCTACATATGCACCTGGAGCCATGGGTTCCTCCATGTGTACTCTTTGGTTAGTACTTTAGTCCTTGGGATCTCTGGGGTGTCTAGTTGGTTAATATTGTTGTTCTTCCTATGGGATTGCAAATGCCTTCAGATCCATGAATCTTTCTTCTCACTCTTTTATTGGAATCAACATGAACAATTCAGTGATAGGCTGCATAGATCTACTTCTGGATTAGCCAGGCTTCTGCAGGGCATCGCAGGGGGACAGCTATACCAGGTTCCTGTTAGCAAGCACTTTTGGCATCAGTGATAGTTTGTGGCTTTGAGGCATGTAGATCAAATGGATGCCTACATGAGGCAGTCTATGGACGTACTTTCCTTCAGTCTCTGTTCCACTCTTTCCGTGCATTTCCATTAGACTTGAGCAATCCTGGGTTAATATTTTTAAATCCGTCAACTGTGGGCCATTACTAACTACTGGAAATGGACTCTACAGGTTATCTCTCCACTTTGTTGATTATTTGAGCTACTATTATCCATCATGGTCCTGGGAGCCTCTTGTTTTCCTGGCATATGGGACTTTCTAATAGTTACACCCAGATCTCCATTCCCAACTGGTAGGACCTACATTCAATACCCTGACCCTCTGAACTTCTCTCCTCCCACACTTACCTGCCCTCTTTTCTCCTCCCTGTCCTCTCTCTATCCCACTACATCCTGTAATTATTTTGTTCTCCCTTCTAAGTACAACTGAAAGATCTCACTTTGGTTTTTCTTCTTCTTGAGGTTCATATTGTCTTTGAATTGAATCTTGGGTATTCTTAGCTTTTTTATTTGTATCCACTTATCAGTGAGTATGTACCTTGTGCTCATTTAAAACTGGGTTACCTCACTCGGGATAATATTTTTTCATTCCGTCTATATGCCTGTAAATTTCCTTAAGTAAATTAAAATCAAAATGACCTTGAGATACCACCTCACAATTGTCAGAATGTCTAAGATTAAAATTTCAGTTGATAGAAGAAGCTTGTAAGGATGTAGAGAAAGAAAAACATTCCTTAATTTCTGGTGGGATTGTAAGCTGGTTGAAACTCTCTGAAAATCAGTCGGGTGGCTCCTCAGAAAATTGGACATTGTATTATGTGATGGATTGTATATGCATAGATAAAGTAGTACCCTTGCTAAAGTAGGTGTGTCACTGTGGGCATAGACTTAAGACCCTCAACTTAGCTACCAGGAACTTAGGCTGTCTTTCACCTAGCAGGATTTAGATGAAGATGTAGAAGTCTCAGCTCTACTTGCACCATGACTATCTAGAATTTGCCCTGCTCCCACCTTAATAATGACAGACTGAACCTCTAAACCTGTAAGCCAGCCACAATGAGTTGTTGTCCTTGATAATAGTTGCCTTGCTCATGGAGTCTCCTCACAGCTGTAAAACCCTAACTTAAACATAATATTTAAGTACACAGCTATTTCACTCCTAGGCATATACCCAAAGATGCTCCAACATATAGCAAAAATACATGCTGCAGTATGTTTACAGCAGCTTCATTTATAATAACCAGAAGCTGGAAACAACCTAGATACCCCTCAATAGAGGAATGGATACAAAGCTCTGGTACATTTACACAATGGAGTATGACTCAGCTTTTAAAAACAATAACTTTATAAGATAAATAATTTACATAAACATAAAATACTGTTTACCTATAGCTTTTACAATTATGCTGTGTGTTCTTTTGTTTGGCCTCCTTCTAAACCTCAGTATTTTCTTTTTCCACACCAGAAAAAAATTGCATATCATATTTTCCATTTACATAACTCTTGCTGTGTTCTTCAAAATTTTTCCCAGCCCATAATCTACTTATTCTAGACCTTACAGTTATTTAGGATGATCTGTTTAAATCTAAGTTTCAATATTGGATATAAGAGAAACATCATGCTTTATTTGTTGGTTGAACCTAACATGTAAACTACTTATAGTTCATTGTGACATTTCGCCAATATCACAGCACACCATGTGCTTTCAGCACAAATAGACAAAGACCGTGTTCTATTACACTAAAAATAAACTTCTCATGAATCTTCTTTATCTTTTACTTATAAAAGAGCTCTAGAGAACACTGTGATTCTCTTTACTCCAAGAGTCCTCAAAATGCATGCAATCAAATCCTGGGTATATAATTCTGTAAAATTAAACTGAGCTTGCTTAAGAGATTAAGAAATTTATCCAATTATTTTTTTGTAACTAGTCTTTGGACAATTTTACCCCAAGGATTTAGAAATGTCACTCACTTATTTGTCCTATTCATAGTTCAAGAGGACTTCTGTGTTGGTGAAGACCTCATGAAACTTTGTTACCACATAAATTATGCCATGGGCCATCGGAGGACAAAAACTATATTTAACTGAGTCTCTCCTCATCTTGGAATATAAGCTAGGTAGCTTATTATTGACAATCTTCACTATTCCAACCATGGATTATGAACTTTCTGCTTTTAATAAATGGGCAGCCTAAACTCTTGACTCTGAACGGACTAAGTAGAAGGACCTTTACAAAAAAACTCTTTAAAATTCTTTAAAATTGCAGCTCTCAAGGGTTCCTGTTTTCTGGGATCAGCATTTTACAAACTGCGGTTTGTGAACTATTTGGGAAGTCTCATATCTGACATAATGCATATCAGATATTTATATTGTGATTCAAAATATTTATGTAGTAGTGAAACTTATTTTTGTGGTTGTGACATACTGTAACATGGGATCTATATTAATGTCTCAAAGCATTAGAAAGATTGAATATCATTCTGCTAAATGGATAAATCTTAGACTCTTCCCAATAAATTCTTTTTAGTCTTGGCCTTTGTCTTCATTATTGGTATGAAAGAACAAATGCCCAGATTTCATAAGTCTTTATAGATTCTACTTGTGGATATGAAAGCTACTTCTGAGTTTTGACTGTAGGAACACCAATAAGCACAATATACAATTACTTTAGTATACTGTGGTTGGCTTTTTTAAATTAATATTTGAAAATACTAGAAAGGTAGCAAGCATTTACTTTGATTATACACAATGAAGTATTTCCAAATATATTCTACATCTAAAATATAGATTTTGGGTTCTTAGAATTTTTATATTTACAAGGTTATGAGTTTTCATATATGTATATAATAAGTTGACATTTGATTAAAAGGTTTACACTAAAAACAGGATATTTTCCTTATTGATTTTCTTAACCTAATACTCATGGAATTATCATTAGAAAAATAATCGATTAGAAATGTGGAGGGAATATACATCTATTATATTTTCAATTTGGAAGCATAAACTTGAAGATAAAATGATTTATGTGATTGCTTTCTAATGCTATTGAAGTTAAGTTATTTAATGTCTCTAACTAATTTTCTGGTTTTTTATTATGATTAAGTGTTGTGTTTATGGATAACTCCCTGTACCTCCTGTCAGGTAACCACTTATAATTTTTGCATGTGTATATTGTAACATATAATTTTCTTTGAAGTGAAAATAACTTTTGGCTTATATACTTATGGATTACATTTTGAGATTTGTTTTCTCCTGAAATTGTTGCACTTTCTAAAAGAAAAATACATTGTTTTCTAGTGACCGCAAAATGCTGTCAAACCTGTAAATTACAATACGGGCCTAAATGGAGATCTGACCATTTGAGTTCCTCAGAAACTTCTTTACAGATCTCCAACTGGAATCCTAAGCAAAGAAAAAAGTGATGGTTTCATTGTTAAATATTTGAGGTTCTAAAATCTAGTATTCCTATTAAGTATATTTCTCATTAAATTACAGCAGCAATAGTAGCTCACCAGCAAGGCTACAGCAGAGGAAGAAGAGAACTAAGAAGAGGAGAAGGAGGACCAGAAGCATGAGGAGAAGGACAATCAGGAGGATCAGGAGGATGAAGAGGACTGGGAGGACCATGAACAACAGGAGGAGCATAAAAAGAAATACTGAGTGATTTTTTTAAGTTCATGGGAAGATTTTGATGGGGTTGTAATGTTGGTAAACATAGTAATCAATTAAAAATTCTAGTAAAATTACTAAAACATTTCAGAGATACTTCAATGTCCTGAACACACCATATAGAGTATATATAGTAAACTAACACTATCTTCTTTGACCTAGTGCATATTTGAATATCATTTCAAACATTTTCTTATCTACTTAACAGTATGGATTTTAGGGTCATGAAACCTATGTTAACATTGTTTCATTTGTGCATTTGAAAAACTAAATAGGTTGATATGTTTCTAATTTTCTGTTTCTATCCTTGTATAGCGTCCTTGGAGAAACATGTACTCAGAGAATTACTCATATAGGTAAGATAATCTATTTTTTAGTTTCACAGTAGTTTTGCATTTCACATACCTGGGCTGGTACTTCCTTCTCATTGTAAGCTTTGAAAATTAGGTATTTTATTGTTTCAGTTATCTAGGTGGGTAGGTGGGGAAACACACTCATGGAAGCAGAGGGAGTAGTGAAGGGAGGGAGTTTTGTCAAGGGAGGCGAACCTGAAATAAGGGATAACATTTGAAATGCAAATAAAAAATATCCAATAAAAAGTATGATACTTTGACTACTTTCACACAGCTATGTAATTTATATGTACAAAGATATGTCATTTTAGGTACCTATAAAGAGTTTTTCACATAAATGTTAAGTAAAAAAGCAAATAAGACTAGCTTACAAGATATTTTGTTATTTGAAAATTTTTCTAAGTTTAGATTCATTTTTATGGGAACAATTTTGAATTAATAATTTTACTATTATTGTGAAAAAATTATATTTGGGTGTATACTATATATGTGTGTGTGTGTGTCCATGTGTGTTTGTTTATGCGTAAATGTATATTTAGATGCTTTTATTATGAAATTCCTGTTTGTTAAAGAAAGTGTTAATAGACCAAATTCAACTAATTTAATTATGACCATAAACACATATTTAAAGTTTTGCAAAGACATACAATATCCTGTTGGTTTTTCCTTGTTTATACAAATGAAGATTAAAGGATATCTATATCTATATCTGTATCTATATCTATATCTATATCTATCTATCTATCTATCATCTATCTATCTATTTATCTATATATATATATATCTTCCTTGGAGAAATGTGTACCTAAACATGTACTCATGAAAATATTACACATTTCCTTACATTTATAATAGGTTTACATTTCATATAATTATATAATTAGGGTGGCATTTGCTTTATATATGCATATATGAAGAAATATAGATGTATTTATGTATATATATACATATATTATTTCACATACATAGATCTTCATTTTATAAGAGCTATTTTTGTTTTTGTTATATTTTTAGTAATCTATTTTATATTAAATTATTTATGTGCTATAAAGGGCAGAGTTGACTTAGTCTATAATATGCATGCATTTGAGAAGAAGGACTTGAGTTTGCGTCCTTTAATCTTCATTTGTATAAACAAGGAAAAAATCAACAGGACATTGTGTGTCTTTGTAAAACTTTCAAAAATGTGTTTGTGGTCATAGTTAAATTACTTGAATTTGGTCTTTTATCACTTTCTTTAACAAACAAGAATTTCATAATAAAAGCATCTAAAATGAATATTATTCCAGTTTCCAGTCTTCTAAAGAGCAACCTACTTTGAAGACTTATGTACAGTCCTAATTAAACATAGTGTTTTTTAATAATAAAAACTTGTTTTTATACTATTTGTTTTATGTACTATATATTTATATACTACTTGTTTTATACTTATTTTTATACTATACTTGCTTTAAATCAATTTCACTGTATGAAAGATGTTAGTACATGGAATTCATCTGATTTGCTATTTTAATAGCAGAGAGATGTACATGGGTTATCAGTACAAGAGCCAGATAATCAAAAGCATTACATACATTTGTAACACTCCATGTAAAGGATTAAACACAGATATCAGAAAAAAGTATTTGAAAAAATTTTATAGTCTATACATAAGGCAAAAAATAAATGAATACAAAAGATTTGAATGTGAAAGTTTTTTTTTTTTTCTGGTTTTTCGAGACAGGGTTTCTCTGTGTAGCCCTGGCTGTCCTGGAACTCACTCTGTAGACCAGGCTGGCCTCCAACTCAGAAATCTGCCTGCCTCTGCCTCCCAAGTGCTGGGATTAAAGGCGTGTGCCACCACCTCCTGGCAAGATTTGTTAACAGATCAGATATGGGTACCTATATTATCTCAACTGCTTGGATTTTGTTTGCAATTTTTTGTATTCATTCATAAACTATATGGAGACACTTAATTAACTAGTTTGTTTTCTATGGATTGTGACAATTTCCTGTTCTTTCAGGTGTCATGTTATCTTTCTAGGAAGAACTGCCTATTATTTGTTTTAGACTGAATTTTGAATTAATTGCTCAATTACATCCTCATGACAGCCCCATCCATCAACTGTTCCTACTCACACGCTTACAAATACTTACCCTAACCCCAACATTCAATTAAGAGAAGTAGAGTCCCTCTTGGCTACCACCCCACCCTGAGGCATTTAGTCCCAGTAGGCATAGGCATACCCTCTCCCACTAAGACCCAACAGGCTGTAATGTTAGGGTATAGGGAACCAAAGGCAGGGAACAGAGTCCAACACAGCATCCACTACACTTCTTACTGCACCCACATGAACACCAAGCTCACATTTGATAGAAATGTGGTAAAGAGTCTAGGTCTACTGCCTGCATAGTCCCTCTTTGTTAGCCCAGGCTTTTTGAATCCATGAGGTTCCAGGTTAGTGAAAACTATGGGACTTTTTGTGGTGTCCTTTACACCTCTGTTTTACTCACTTCTATCTCTCACTCTTTCAAGAGTCCCTGCATGCTCTACCTGAGGTTTGACTGTGGGTTTCTGTGTCTGTCTCTAAAATCTGCTGGATTAAACCTCTTAGGAAACAATTATGTTTGGTTTCTGTTGGCAACCATAGCAGTATATCATTAACAATGTCATAATGGCTCTTTCACATGAGATTGATATCAAGTTGGGGCAGACGTCAAATGACTATTCCCCCATTTTTGCTCCATTTTGTCCCAATACAATTTGGAAACAAAAAAACTTTTGTGTTGAAGATTTTCTGGTTGAATTGATGCCACCCACCCTCCTCTAGAAGTCCAGCTTCGCTACAGGAGGTGGCCAATTCAGTATCTATATCTATATCTATATCTATATCTATATCTATATCTATATCTATATCTATATCTATATCTATATCTATATCTATACTATATCTAATCCATATCCATATCCATATCTATATCTATATCTTTATATCCTTCTTAGTAATAATCTCAGCTAATGGCACCCTCTTGTACTTCCTATATATCTTTCCATCCCAGGTCTACAGCAAGTAGATCAGAGACGCCCCTCCATTTATTTCCATTCTCATTCCCAACCACCTTTTATCTCCCAACTTCCCAAAGCTGATCAGCATCCCTGGTCCTCCTATCACTACTTTATCTACACTGTTCTGTCTCTCCATTCACCTCTGATTACTATCTAGTTATGAGTGAGATTTGTGGATCCTGCATTTGGATTTCTATATTACCCAGTTTCTTTGGGTTTGTGGATTGTACCATATTTGTCATGCATTTTATGGCTAATGTCCACTCATAAATTTATACATAACAAACGGCATTCTGGCTTTGGTTTACCCTACTCTGTATGATATTCTCAAGTTTTATCCGTTTCCCTGAAAAATTCATGACATATTCCTTTTTAATAGTTAAATAGTATTCCATTGTATAGATGTACCATATCTCTTTACTTCAGTTGAAGGACATCTATGTTGTTTCCAGTTTCTGGCTATTGTGAACAATGGTGGTATGAATGTAGGTGCGAAGTGTCCCTGTGATATAGTGTAGCAAATTTTGAGTATGTGCCCAGGAGTAGTCTAGCTAAGTCGAGGGTGGAACTATTCTGTTTCCTCAGAGCCTGTCAAATTGATTTCCAAAGTAGTTATAAAATTATGCACTTCCATCAACATTGGAGGAATGTTCTCCTTGCTCAACATCTTTGACAGCATGTGCTATTACATGATTTTTTATCTTAGGAATGTTGAAAGCTATAATATTAAATGCTAGGGTCATTTTGATTTATATTGCCTTGATGATTAAGGGTGTGGAGCACTTCATTATTGTATACACTATTCTTTACAAAATCTATCAGCACATATTTTAAGTGGAATTATGGAATACTTATCAACACATAGTTTTGATAGTAGCTTAAAGTTTGCATATGTTACATTTACTCAAGTGTTGTTTGTTGTATATCTTATATATGTCTGATACAGAATCTTATTCTGCTGCCATCTGAGACTTCAAGATCATTACTGAACTTATGCTTCCTCTCAGCAACATGAGAAGATCAAAACAGATGCAGATCACCACACTTAGCCAGTGGTATTGTAAAATCTCTTTATTACTGACTTTCATTTTTACTTGTTTGTGTATAAAATTGAATTGAAAGTTTAGATTTTCTCATTTACTCTGGGTTTGCTTAAATCAAATTTACATCTAACCATATTTTTATTAGTTGCCATGACTTTTCAAAATTGCATCAAGATACTTAAACACTGAACTATATTTTGTAATATTGTAATTTTTATTATTTAAAACATTATTTTAATCCATATATTTCATTGTATCTTACCACTGCTCAATGTTTTCCAGACCTTCTCCCACTTACACTCAATATTAAGCTCTTTACCCCCCAATAAAAAAGAAATATAAAAACACCTCAAAATCAGGAAAATTAAATTACATTGAAAACAAACAAATAAAATTACATTAAAAACCAAAAGCAAAAGCAACAATAACACAAAAGAACAAAAAGGGAGAAGCAGCAAACTGTAATCATGTAAAAACACACTCAAAAAGTCAGAATACTATAGAGTTGAATTATTTATTAATCAGCTACTGCCAAAACAGGTCAATCCTAATTGATGTACCTTCCTTCAATCTTTCTGAAACTAGATTTTATGACTCTGAGTGATTATACGTGAGAGTTTAGATCTTAAACATTATTCTAGTGCTTATATTTTTAATTATTTATTTATTCATTCATGCATGCATTTATTCAACCATTTGTTCATTTATAAAATATAAGAAATTTAAATATATTAAAATAAAACTATTAATATTATTTATATATTAATCAATACTGTCACAGAATTACTACGTGCCTCAGTTTACCTGCATTTTAATGTTTATTGGGTCCCCAAAAGTTGTATGCACAACAGGATCTACAAGTAGCATCTGGGAAACTGATCCCAGTTAAGAGATTCAGTTGAAGGATTTAAGGATCCCAGGCATGGGACCATGAGGAAGAAGAAAGGGAGAGAGATGCCATGCCTGAGAGGTGTTCAGTAGAGAAAACCAGAGCTGTCATATAAATGGCCAGGAGAACCTGTCCCAGAAGCTTGCTCAGTTAAATAAAGAGCAAACAAAACAGAATAAAGAAATGATTAATTCAGTTATTTGATTGGGGAGGTAGATTTTAATAGGATAGGCATTAGGTAGTTGCTAGGCCATTGTTCTGCTTAAATCATATTAAATATAAAAACTGTGTATGTCTTTCAATGAGGAACATAAACCACTGAGTCTGGTAGTCACCAAAGGAGAGATGAATTTAAAAATTAATTCTAAAACTACCATAATGATGTTGGGCAAGAGAAATCAACAGAAATATATGATTCCAAGACAAGGCACCAGATTGAGAGGCCCACTTATTTGTACACTCAGACATCCCATAAAATCTCTTAAATGGTAATCATACTATATGTGAGAAGGACATAGTATATTATCAAATACCCTGGAATAAAGTAGTGTAAGTTCTATGTGGGTACTGACTTGATACCTGCATTTTAATGAAATTTGGTTTTTACTACTTTTTAATTAGATATTTTATTTATTTAGATTTCACATGTCATCACCTTTTTACATTTTGTGTCCCTAGTAACACTTTATTCTATTTCCTTCCTCCTTTTTGCTTTTATACCAGTTTAATTACATGCAAGTATTAGTGGTAGTTCTAGGTTGAGATGCTAGCAATAAAGTAAATTCAAATAGTTAAGGAAAAAGCAAGACAATAAGCATAAATAGTCAAAGAAAAAGCAAGGCAATAAACAAAATTCTGGGTACAGTATTGTGATCCCTGATTCTAAGGGCTTATTAGGATGACCAAAATACCTGAGCCCAAATCCCTGTCCTAGGCAAACGTCATTTTCATTGTCTGAAGTCTACTTCCTTGTTCTAGGCTAAGGTTTAGATTCCTGTCTGAAATTTCTTCTTTGTTCTAGCCTAATGTCAGATATCTTCCTGAAGCTCACTCTCTGGTCCTTGGCCAATATCATATTCCTTCCAAAGCAGCCCATTTCCTTGTCCTTAGATCATGTCAGATTCTTGCTAGGCAGCCAAAAACTCTCCACATTTCCCCATTTTTTAAAATTTCATTAACAAGACTGAGCCTGTCTTAGGTCATTCTGAAAAGAGTGCCTTCCTTTCACATTGTGGAATATGCATTATCAATTCTAAGAATTTCTGTCTTAGGTTGGTAAGGCTCTGTGCAGAAACTTACCTATCATTGACTTTCCAGCCTGTTAATTCAATAACTATGTTTGGGGGATTATTTCATATTCAAGCCATGTACTTTGGCTGTCAACATGTTGAATTTGTCAAAGACAAGATTTAACATAATGGGCAGGAATAAAATTATTCCCAGGCCAAAAAGGGCTAGCATGATCAAGCTATATATGCCATAGCTTGACCAAAATAGAAATACTGAGCTCAGGTCATAGGTAATTTTATCAGCAACATCTGCCTCATCAATGCTCAGCAGAGCAGTATTCTTTAATCTCCTAAGCTCACTATGCAAAGTTAAAACATCCAGAGAGGCGTTAGAATTATGCCAAATAACTGCAAGTGTCTTTAAACTTCTTCCTAATTCTAATGACTACCACTGTAAATTTTAGACATAACATGAATCGAATGGTATTTGGCATGACACTCAAGATGGCTCCTTACACTTAAACTTAGAACATCTTTCCAATGATTTGAATAGGATGACAAGTGTCAATCCACTGTTGCAATTGCCTAACTAAAATCCTCTTGTATATTCAACATATTAGTAACATTTTTTGCTAAATGATTAGCAAAAGTAGCTGTCTTAACTTCTTGTGTCAAAGCAATTGCAGAAACAGTGGTGCTAGCAATTAATGTAATTAAAGCGTTTATACCAGCAATAATCAAGACCACTACACTCTGGCTTCTGCCTAAACCCTGACTCATTTCTTCCAGTATTTCCCAACTTTTCGCAGAAGGCCAAGTCCACCTTTTTTGAAGATTCAGGGCAATAAAACAAAAGCTGGTCGACAGACCTTCATAACTGACATGCCAGACTTTAATTCACTAACACAATTATAAAGTGTGTAATCAATGCAAGATATCAAATTCTGTAGTAGAAAAAAAGTAATTTTAACTTAATTAAAAGAGCCTTAACACATGTGCTAATACCTGTTTGAAATACAGACCCTGCCATAACTATATCTTTTGCTAACATAACATCATAGAGAACTGCAGCTAAATTCCAAATATATCTTGGAAAATGTCCAGAACCAGACATTCAAATGAAGACTATTATTGTCAATATTGGATTGATTTCTACACCAGTACATGATTGATTCCAAATAACTTGTCACATTTAAGAAAATATGAGTCATTATAACTTCTCATTTTTATTCTCTGTTTCATAAGATCTAAAATTTCAATAGAAGGAAAATTTGTCCCATTAGAGGGAGAGGTAAGTAAAGTTGGGTCAGAAACATATGTCCAATACAGCTTTCCAGTCACCATTGTCATGGCACACAGGAAGCTCCAAGGTCAGCATCATTCTTTTCCAGACAACATCATGTCTCACCCATTGCTCTGGCAGCCACCATTCTCCTTCAGCATCCTGTAGGAAAAAACTAAGTATTAACATCAACAATGGGGCCTTGCTGTCAGTTTGGGGAAAGAACCCTATAGTATTGGCAACAACTTGGGTAGTGTGGAAATTTCTGTTTTATTTATGATGGCCCACTTGGCCCATAACTCAATTAAATGTAAACCAGTTCCAGTATTGGAAGCTTGAAAAGTAATGACCAGTTAAGATGCATTATTTGGTGATTTCATTTAGATCACACAAACACACACACACACACACACACACTCACATACACACACAATTTATAACATTTAGATTGAAATAGCTTTATACAAGGAAAGCACAAATTCAAGAGATTTTATGTTGTCTAAGCAGGAGTTGCTATACTGTTCTTCATGAACATGTGGAAATAGACTACATTAACGACTTGAAACTTGCACCTAATTTCAGTAGCAGCTTAGCACATCAAAGAGATGGGTGTCTGGTTGGATTAATTTGATGTGGTTGGATGAGGCACAAACCAAGAAATTGTCAAGGCTTTCTGCACTGATCTTATTTGGCATTTCTCCATAATTCAATTTAGATTACATTAAGCCTAGTAAGGATATATATAACTTTATGCACACACATGCACACACACACACACACACATGCATATGCACAAGCACTCATAGACACACATATACATATATATTTATATATACATATTTACACATATAAATATAAATATATATACATACATATATTTATAAGGACTATAATGTTTTTAAACAATAAATTCCTAAATATAATTTGTAAAGTGAGAGGAATTTTTTTAAAACGTATTTTATCATATCATGCCATATGGTAGCTGAGAATCTAATACTAATGGCAAAATACACAGTACATAAATATTTTATTTTATAACTCTAATATATATTTTGTAAATAAGGATTATATGTTATGCAGAGAGAAATTCTAAGTTGGTTATACATAAGAAATCACACATACTGTTTTCATTAACACCTCACAATGCCCTTATCACCACCTGAAATATTATTCAGCCTTCGAAGAAAGACAAGTATTCAAAGAATTATAAAATCTAAATAAAATCCCAACTCTACACTATGATATCTATGTAGGTGTCGACAGCATATAGGAAATGATGCATAAAATGAATAAAATGACTTTAACAGAGTTGTATCTGAATGGAAAGTATACACTTTATTTCAAGGTTTTGAAATTTTCATTATTTAAGTATTATGTTTCTTATTATATGTGGATACTATGTAAGAATGAGTCCTAAGTAATTTCTTATTTGGTAGGATTTGTTGATATATATATGGGTGTGTGTGTGTATATATATATATATATATATATATATATATATATTACCACTCCCTACTTAATTCTTAATGTGAGATGTACAAAAGACAAACAATAGGGAATTATGAAAAGGCCAATTTAGCATTTTTTGAATTAATTATTTTATTTATTTATATTCCAAAATTTGCTCCCCTTCCCAGTCTCAGATACTAGAGTCCTTTATCCCATCCCTGTTCTCCTTTGGCTCTGAGACATTGGTCTACCACCCACCCACTACTTCTACCTCACCCCCTCCCCCAACATCTCCAGTCTCTGGGATATTAAGTGTCTCCAGGATTAGGATCTCTCACACTGAGACCAGACAAGAGAGTCCTCTACTACATCATATGTGCTGGGGTCCTGGCTTGAGCCCAAATATGCACTTTGGTTGGTGGCTTAGGTTCTGGGCACTCTGAGGGGTCTACATTAATTGATATTGTTATTCTTCTTATGGTGTTGAAATCTCCTTCAGCTCCTTAGATCCTTCCCCTATTTTTTACATAGGGGTCTCTAACCTCAGTCCAATGGTTTGCTCTAAGTTTATGTATCTGTCTAAGTTAGCTGTTGACAGAGTCTCTCATAAGACAGAAGTGCTAGGCTTCTGTCCAAGAGCAAAACATGGCACCAATAACAATGTTAGGGATTGTAGGCATGCAACAAACTCTAACTTTTTTTTCATAGCTTTGTAAATGAATTACATCTTACCTCCATTCTGTGATTTTACCTGGAATAAAGACACAGTTTGATCTGTAGCATATTATAGAGACTTATATCTCAAAAAGCTCAAGCAAACATTTAGTTATTATACCATGCCTAGTTTTTTTTTCTTTTTGTAATTACTGTATCAGTAGAAAACTGCATTTCCCCAGAATCGGGGAGAATGCTAGATGTCTATAGAAACACCATATTGTGGCTCCATTAATTTAGTTATCTATCTATCTATCTATCTATCTATCTATCTATCTATCTGTCTATCTATCTGCAATAAATTTATCTATCTACAAACCTATTTATCAATCTATCAATCAGCTATTTATTTCTTTTAAATGAATTAAATGCAACTAGTTCTGATCTTAGATATGTAAGTATATCATCATTGACTGTTATATTGGCATCCTAAAATAATGTTGCAGATCCCCCAAAATAACTATATCTTACATTCATCCACTGCAAATATTCTCGAAGAATATAACAGAAACTCCATTTCCCTTCCCTTCTGTGCTCACATTTTTATTTTACTGAGTTTTGCGTAGGTTTTACGCTGCAGAAAAGCTCCAGTAGTGGATAGGACCTGAGATGAACAGATATAGGAAGTGCATGGAGATAAATTGCAGTGGAAAGCAGCTTGAATTATTTTTCTGAGCCACTGAAGATATTTTGTTTGGTTTGTGACTCAAAGGCAAAAAAACATGTTTTCAATGGTCCACAGGGATAATTTACATTTTCTACAGCAGTGATTACACAGTTTCTTATTTGCATTTTAAAAAATTTCAAAGACACAATTATTCAAGGAGAATGAATCAGTTGACTGTCTGACATTGCAGAGAAAATATACAACGGTCCCCCAAGTTTGATCCCCATAGAAAAACATTTTGGATCTGTTCTGCCTGGTATCTGCTGACTTGGGATTTTTGTCCCTAACAAAATTATGATTACCATGGATGAGCCAGGTGTATAGATTTTGGTAGTCAGTAAGTCTGTGTCATTCCAAAATATTCATGAGCTACTTTGACTTACAAAACAAAATAAGGTAAGGCTGTACTTGGCAAGCCAATCCCAAGGCATGCCTCTTAAAAATTACACTAAGCAATAGGTATTGTATAAAAGGAACTTTTGATGTGAATGGTTAGGAACATGCAAAATAGATATACAAATTGAAGGAGAGCCATATGGGTTTCAGAGAATGTGAGAAAGGATGTGAGATATAATTCCAGAGAGATGTGGGGGAAAAGTTCTTTTATCTGGCATACATACCTGTCCCAACAGATGTGGACAGCAGGTAATGACATAATCAGCCAATTTCTAGATCCGTGATGTCAGCCTAATGGAGTCCACTGTAAGTTATCTTTCCTCATGTTTTGCTGAATTAAAACATGAGGAACTAAAAATGGGTGATAGTGGAGTGAACTTCAGGACATTGTTGTGTTCTTTAGACAGCTTTCTGCTGATTGCGAAAGGCATAATCTTTGGGGAATCTAAGAAAAGAGTGATGCTGGTCAAGTCATGAGAGATTAGGCTATTTAACTGATTCCAGGATCTGTGGTACCATCTGCAGCTAAGAAAGTGCAGGTCTGCATGGTTGTGGGCCATGAGAGGAAGGCTGGTAATTTTAACTTAAGGCTAGAAGCCCCTGAGATATTAAAGGGAAGGCTGGAGTTTTGGCTGCTCCAGGCCCCAGCCTCCTGTCTTGTAGCATCAGCACATAGAAAGATTTGTGGCCATCAGTCACAGAGGATCAACACCTAACAGCACTTCCATATTTAGATGAGGCATCCTTCATCTCTCAGACAAACATGTAATTTGTGAACAAGGCAGTCCTATTTGTGTTTTTAAATAAGAGATTTAAGAGTTGTAACTACCTAATGAATAGATTCATGAACAATCACAGTGGTGCATTCTCTTGGGGTAAGACCTAATTTCACCTCATTATATAGATGTGAAATTACAGATAGCTTAGTGATCAATATCATCAGAGATCTGAAAAGGACAAATTATAATCTAAAATATCTATATAACTACAATGAAAGATACTAATTCATTGTTCACATTCTAGGGAGTTTTGCTAGATTCCTGTGGTCTCTGTGATGATATAGGAAAAGGGATTCTGGACATCAGGTCACATGAGAGGTGGCTTTTATACTGTTTGTTGTTTTGCTTGTTTGTCATAGAGAGCAGACATGGGAGGGATTATCTCACTTTGTCTTTGACTGATTGAAGACAATTGACCCTCCTATTTGCCCAGTTCTGCCTGGGCCCTAGAATCAGGATTAATAATGGAACTGGGCTGTAGTTGGCACATCAAAATGCAGGTGTAAATTTTTGCTGTGGTGCCCATATCTTATTGGACACCTGAAGGAATTTTACTGCTTGGAAATATGAGTATCTATCATAATAAGTTTAAGCATATTAATGGAATGTTCTGAAGTTATCAAACATGCTTGATCACTAACAAAATTGACTTACACAATCTTTGTCTGCTTTTAATATAATTTTCTAAATTATACCTCACATACATAAACCAGGAGTCCAGTTATACCTTAATCTCATAACTAACTGCATTGATTCTTAGGATGATTTACTATCAACATGCTTTTTTTTTAAAGAAATATGGTAGCTGTTATATTATTAGGACTTTAGGTACCATTCTTTTTATGGGTGAGCTTAAAAAAACATGGTTCTGAACTAAAAATCTAGTATCACGATAGAAATTTTTAACCAACAGACAGTGCATAAAGCATCTCAAAAATTTTCTGATTCTTATATATTACTATACATTCACATATGATTTAGCTTATAAAAATTTATAGCTAATAAGTATTGTAAACCAGATACTAACTGTAATGTGTTCAGTGTCTCTAAACTAACATATACCAACTTAAAAGTATCTTTAGCAACCTGTGTCCATGTCCAGCTCATATAATATGTTTTTCATATGACAGAAGGGAATCATGCCACATAATTTAAGATTAACTAAACACAGACTTATAATGACAAGCAACAAGTTCTGAGTTTTAACCATATCAAACAGGTTATAACTCAATAATCCTGTTTTGAACAAAACCCCTGACTGAGCCTCTGTACACCCCTTCCTTAATCTTGTATACTTGCTTTCTTTCACTTTGAGATGCCCCCACTCTTTATCTTCCTGACTTTAAGCAATCATTTACTCTATATACTACTGAAAATTAGGGAGTGGCTCTAGAGTTGTTGGTCAATTGAGAGGACCTATCCTTACCCCTGTTAACTACCTTTCTACATTGGTAGATAAAACAGTTACAAGACATAGCTTTGCTTGCAAGTACCAGCTGCAGCCTCCCTCACAGAATGAAAAAGCTTCTAAGCTTATGTTTGTTTGATCATTCTCTTTGTTCTCACTATACTGGCTCAAGGATTTACTATCACACAGCAGTTTCTCTATTCTGTCCCCTTTCTAAACTTCATGTTCTTCATATTACCTTCCTATAAAATCTCAATATCTCAATTTATTTCTGCCCTCTACTCAACTCCATTACTCCTCAAGGCTACTACTGTTAGAATAAACAGTGCCTTCCTGGACAAATCATGACAAGCCAGCACAGGTCTCCCTTGAGCACCTTTATTAACAGAGAAGCCTCTGAAGGGGAGTGAGGGACAAAATATTGGAAGGAGAGAAAAAACTATAGGTCTATGGATCAGGGTTTGCATCTTTTATCTGGGCTGTGATTGTGGTGACACATGCCCTGAGGGATGTGTGAAGGGTAGCTATGGCAACAGACACAGGAGCAGAGCTATTGCCTAGAGATGAAATCTTTGCTGGATTCTGGTAGTAGGCTATACACAGCTTCTGGATGCCCACAGATGCACCTGATGCTAACAATTATACTCACCATTTCTGCCTAGCAGCACTTCCAAATCTCAACAACTGGAATTCATAATTTTCTCTTACACTGATGTCTTGATTATACTTCTCTTATAGATAGAAGTTCTATACACCACATCAATTGTCAATGATCCTGTAATTCTAAAGTTTCTCAAGCCTTGTGTTTTTCTAAGTAGGTGGCAGTAAGTCACTACCAGCATGTCCAGGCCCCTACTAATGATATAACTTTGGGAAATGATTTTTGATGAGAAAGCTACTAAAGAGGCAAGTCAATGTTTCTATATTCATATCCCACAGCAGTTTGTTTTCATTTGTCAGGAGATTAGTTATCACATCCCACAGGCACATCTGTAAACAATGGCCCTAAACACCTAAAGATTCTTGACAGTTCTTACCTTCCCAAACAGATGACATTTAAGCCTCTAGTTAACCTTGCTACTCTCCTTCCCAAGACTACTACCATAACCACTCCTGTCTAAAAGCACATAAAACTCTTATCTACAGATATCCAAAAATGTCTCTTTCCCTTCTGTAATATCTTAATTATTCTAGATTTATAGTTAAGAGCTCACTGTCTCCTACCAATATTTCAATACCCCTTTTACACTGTTCTACTTCTGGGCCCTTTAAGGCTAATTTCTAAATGCTTTCAGTCCCCAAAACTGCCCCTCTAAGTTCTGAGACCTCTCCTGAGACCTCAGGGCTGGTTTCTTGTACAGGACAGGTAATATCTCCCTAACAGTCACACAAGTCCTTCTTGAGAACTAGTCATATATCTTTTTATATTGAGGCACAATTCATTCTGTTTTTTTCAAACTATCTTCTTCCACCCAGCCTTTTTGTCCTCTTAAGGGTATCACCCAACAGTTATCCACCTGCACTCCAACCTTCCCACACAGGATTTATGACCGCTAATACATTTCAATCACACCATTTTTAGGTTAGTTTTCCTGGGTAGCACCAAGAGATGTCTCTCCTAACCAAAAGCACTAGTATAGTGATAGCTTTCTATTATGGTATATACTTTCTTAGGATTTGTAGAAATATTGTCTATTGCAACTTAGACTGCATAAGTTGTATGGTCCTACCTCATGAATGTATTGCACAGATTTAGACTTCCTAGGTACATAGAATCAGATAACGACATTGCATCCATTTCTAAAATCACTGTGTCTTCTAAGTTCTATGGTGTCCATGTTACCTATGTAACAAATTATTCAGGAAATGTGAAAAGATCTAATGAATGGAATTGCTAAGACTCATTTATCAAGACAGTCATTTAGTTTTACATGAATCAGCTATTGCCTTATGCCACACTGAGAAGAGGAATTTCTTGGGACAAGTCATTCTATCCCTTTTTAATAAATAATAATGGACAACTACTCAGATGGGCTCCTGATCCTTTATTTGATAAGCACAGCTCCTTGTCTATGGAAGCTCTTATAGCTAACCTCTTTTCGATATACCTCATTTCTAAGATTGGCTTCCTTTCCCACCCTACAGATGGGACTATCTTTGTTCACCTAACCTTCTATACGAAAAGACCATAAAAATACTAGAAATAACAGATGTATGCTACCAAAACAGTAGACTCCTTGGATATCCTTTCTTTCTAGCTTCTGTATTACTCTCTGACATGTCTCTAAATCTGACCTCCAATCAAAATGCTTTCTGCAACTGTAGAAACAAAAAACTCAGCTTCAATATTAGGGCAACCCCAAGTATTTTGACTTTTCCAAGACAAAACAAACCCAGACTGTACTGAAAAACCCTCCTGGGCCAGGTGCCCACATTGTAGTAATAAGTACAATTATTCTTATCTAGGGAATGACATACAACCTCAAGAATTCTTCCATAAGGTTTTTCCAGATTCAACATTTATGATGCCTGGAGTAAACGATGGAACCAAGGGATTGTGGGACAGATCTTTGCTCATATTTGAGGGCGGTCTTTGAGGGTGAGGGAGAGTAATATTGTTTAGATGTTTAAAGTAGCATGTCATACTATTCTAGATAATAGAGTAGAGACTACTCAACAGTCTGAAAGCATTATACAGTCTAGCTTGTGAAAGCCACCTACTTTTTTAGTTTTTTGAAAGTGTGTCTCTGTAGACCCCTGAAATTCCTAGAACTCACACTGGCTTATTCTTAATACACCCTTTGAAAAGTCTATTTTATATGAATCTCTGAGTCTTTGCCACTCCACTCCTTTGGTAGTAACATTGAGCCACTTGATGTAAATTTATGCTTCTTTAACATACCTTTGAAGAGTTGCTAGTGGTGGCTATTCCCCTCACACATTTAGGGTTCTAAACTCTAAGTTTCATAACCACAATCTATTTTATCTTTTTTATTATGGTTAATCCTATAATTTTGGGGGAAATGACTGATTCTATGATTGTCCAAATTAAATAAGCTGTATTTGAGTGTGTTTTGGGATGACCAGCTGGTTGTTTTCTCTAATTCAGGGTGTGGAAAAATCTCCACTGGCTTTTACTTTTTTTTTTTTTATAGTGGAGATAAGTAAGAGAATAGAGATAAGGTGAGAGTATTGTTAATTCATTGTTAAAATGATACAAAGATAAGGAGAGAGACAAAGGAAAGAATTTGCATCTAGATAATGGGGGTTTCAAGGAGTTTGTATAAAACCAGCAAATTACGCTTCATTGTAAATAAAGGTTTGGATTAGCAGGGACTTGAAAAAGGACAAAGGGACTATCTTTTAGCTACAATTTATCAGGAAGCGAATTATTTTAACTATAAACAGAACTCTCATTCTATAAGGTATGTTTTCTGATTTTGGTCTTATTTAAAACTGTGAGATATTTGTTCCAATATTGTTCCCATATCACTTTCAGTGTCTCTTTAATCTCTGGACATAGAAAGTGACTGATTCTTGAATAATTACACACTCTGGCCTTTCATCAGCACATACTAATATATCAAATTTAGAAAACTCATAAGCCAAAGGAAAGTCACTCTTTTGGTACAAATTCAAGTTTACCAAGAGAAACACTTTAAGTCGATAGTAAAAAGATAACCTAAAACCTATTTTTGATTATGATGGATGATAATGTAAATTTTGCATGAGATATATTTTAAGTCTATAGTTAGAAGACAAATAAAGGAAACTTAAATTTGGAAATTATGATTATAAAAGTTGCATTGTATGGTGGAAAGTTTTAAATTAGAATTAGTATAATTTATCAGAATTCAATTGGTTTTTGTTACCTTTGAAGTCACTATTTAACAGTGTCATAGAAAGAAGTAATTTAAAGCATTTGGTCACTGGACACTGAGTTTAGATAAGGTAGTAGGAAAAGGTATACATCTGTGAAAAGTTAAACCTAAACTTGTGTATCATTGTCATGGAGCCTGTGAGTAAGACAAATCTGTCTGGCTTTTAGATAAGAGATCTGCTAGTCTTATCTTCTTAAAAAAATGACTAATGAGTTGATAAGATTGTGGATTACTTTGGGCAAAGGAGGTAGAAGTCTGTTTTTCTAGCTGTCAAACTGTAGTTAGCTTAGCTCTTAATGTAATCAGAAATATTCAAAGAATGTATACTATAAATGTCACATATTAATTAAAATGATAGAAGTTAGTCTATAATTAATTACCTAAACAATTTCTAGGTTCTTGTAGTCTCCATCACAATATGGGCAGAGTCTTTCTGGCCATTAGTCCCAGAACAAGAGATACTTTTTCCTATGGAATAGGAACAAGAAAGAAATGACTCACATTTTCTTAGACAATATGAAACATTTAACTCTCTGGGTATCCTCTGTCCACAACTTAGGCCAAGCTTTGGCATTGGGCAAGGCAATGAAATATTATTCCTCAGTGGTTATCATACTACAATACAGAAAGTCTAGTCATTGTTTCCATGTCTTCACAAACACTATACTGACTGGTTTTGTGTGTTAACAGGACACAAACTGGAGTCATCACAGAGAAAGGAGACTCTATTGATAAAATGCCTTAATGAGATCCAGGCTTAAGGCATTTTTGCAAGCATTGATCAAGGCTGTAAGGACCTATTGTGGGTGGTACCATTCCTGGGCTAGTATTCTTGAATTCTAAAAGAATGTAATGTGTGAAAACCTAGGTAAACAAGCCAGTAAGCAGCCACCATCCATGGCTTCTGCATTAGTTTCTGCCTCCAGGTTCCTACTCATTGTGAATTCCAGTCCTGGCTTCCTTTAGTGATAAACATCAATATAATTTGTAAACTGGATAAACTTTTCCTCCACAGCTTGTTTCTTGGTCATGATGCTTTGTACAGGAATAGAAATCCTGATTAAGACAAGTTAGTACTGGGAGTAAGGTATTCCTGTGACAGGCTGACTATGTTTCTGTGAAGACTGTGAAAGGATTTTGGAACTTTAGGCTAAAAGAGACATTGACTGTTAAGAACTCTGTGGGATGTTCTGTAGGAGCTTGGAAGAAAATGTAGAAAACAATGTAAACAATGTGAAATTTCAGAGGGAAGATTAAAGACACTTATCAGTGCTATGAGTATTTTCATTTTGAAGCTAATATTGCTTTGGTTAGCTGGGGATGACATTTCACCTTGATACCAGACCTATTAAAGAAAAACTGCATTATTGGGATGATGATGATGCTTGTTAATTGGGGACAAGAAATTAGCTGTGATTAAGAATAGGCCAGCATTGCTAAGGTGGAATCTTCTTTGAAATGTTTGCTGAGATCACAGAGAAGCTGTGTGGCAGAGGCAGCCATTGCTGTACCTTGTGTTGACAGCCAGACTTGGTAAGGTATAACAGTCACCAGGTGGTATAATTTTGAAACATAAATTGGTAGGTAGCAGCTAATATTTGGCACTGTGAGAGGCCAGGAGAGGCCATTGGAGAAAGTGCAACCTCACAGGCAACTGGGTTCCCAGGATTGAAAGAGTCTTGCAGAGAATTTGAGGCTTAGCCCCCTAAAAAGAGCATATGAGATGCTATTTCTGAAAGTGTAGTTCAGTTGTAGCAAAAGACAGCAGAGTTTTAGAGATGCTAGTACCAAGAGATGACCAACGAGGACAACAGCATCAGTTGAGTATAAGTAGATGGACCATAGAAGACCAAGGTGTATGCTGCAAAAGGCAGAACTGAAGAAGTGACCCAAGGCCATGGAGGAGACCAGAATATCCTGAGTGGATTTACAACATTGGACAGTTAGAGTTTGATTTTGCTTTTGATTGTAACTATGCCCTGATATTTCTCCCTTTTGAAGTTAAAAAGTATTTTATAGGAATACACAGTTAAAAGACTTTGAATTGGAAAAAGAGTTTGAATTTCAAAAGAATTTTGACATTTTAAAGTGACTGAAATTTTAATATGTAAGAATTCATAAAACTTTGAGAATTTTAAAGTTATTTAGATCTAGGAGGTAAATAAAAAAGTAAGGATTGATGCTTAATAGTTATGTGTCTGTGTGTCAAATTGACAAGGACCTAATTGTACTGTCTGGTTTTGTATGCCAATTTTACACAAGCTGGAGTTTTCACAGAGAAAAAAGGATCCATTGAAGAAATGCCTCCATGAGAAAAAATTAAGACAGGGCACATTTTGGTTGGCACCATGCTTGGGCTGTTAGTCCTGGATTCTTTAAGAATGCAAGCCAGGAGAAGCAAGCAAGTAGACACCTTCATCCATGGCTTCTGATTCATTTGCTGCCTCAGTGTTCCTTCCCTGTGTGAGTTCCCTTGAATGAAAATCATAGTATATGTGATGACACAGTACATTATCAAATACCCTGGAGTGAAGTAGTGTAAATTTAATGTAGGCACTGACTTGATATCTCCATTTTAATGAAATTTCTTTTTTCTTCTTTTTAATTGTATATGTTATTCATTTACATTTCACATGTCTAGCAGCCCATTTCCTTCTCCTTGGCTCATGTCAGATTCTTACCAACCAGCCACAAAAGCTCTCTGCTTCTCTCCCCCTTTTTTCATTAACAAGACTGAGCCTGTCTTAAGTCATTCTGTAAAGAATGCATTATTTACCCATCATGGGATATGCTTTATCAAAAGCAATGCACTTATGTCATAGGGTGGTAATGCTCTTTGCAGAATCTTGCCTATCCTTTGCAGGACTTGCCATCCTGTAAAGTTAATAACTATTTCTGGAGGATTGTTGTCAGTTTCAAACATGTATTGCAGACATGTTATGTTGCAAAAGACAAGCTTTACCATGATGGGCAAGAATACAAATATTCTCAGGACAAAATATATGACACTTTTGAAGCTTGACCACAATAAAAATACTTACCTCAGGCTAAGGGGATTTTATCAGCAGTATCTGCTTCATCTACACTCATCAAAGCACCATTCTTTTAATTCATAAGCTGACTATGAAGAGTTAAAACATCCAGAGAGTTGTTAAAATTATGCCAAACACAGTGCAAATTCTTTAAACTTTTTTCTAATTATAATGACTGACACTGTAAATTTTAAAACTAACATGAATCCAATGGTATTTAGCATGACACTCAAGAAGGCTCCTTACTCTTAAACTCTAAAACTCCTTCCAATAAAGTGAATAAGATAAAGAGCATCAATCCATTGTTCCAAATATCTATCTAAATATTTTTATATACTCAACACATTGATAAAATTTTGGTTAAATGGTTAATAATGTAGCTGTTTTAACTTCTTCTGTCAAAACAATTGTAGAACCAGTATTGCTGGCAACTAATGTGTTTAAAGCTGTTATTCCAGCAATGATCATGATCACTATCCTCTTGCTTCTGCTTAAAGCCTGAATCACTTATTCCAGTACTTGGAAGCTTTTTTCAGAAGACCAAGGTTCTGTGATACTCAGGGCAATATAACATAACCTGATTGATAGACCTCTATAAGTGACATGCCAAATTTCAACACAATTAGAAAGTTTAAAATCAGTTAAACTTACATTAAATAATGTAGAAGAAACAAAAGTAATTTTAACTTGACACATAAAAGAGCCTTAACACATGTACTAACACTTGTTTGAAATCCAGATCCTGTCCCAACATAATCTCTTGCTAACATAGCATCATAGAGAACTGTAGCTAACATCCAAATATGTCTCTGAAAATGTCCAGAGCAAAATAGCCACATGAAGTTTGTTATTACTCATATTGGATTGATTTCTATACCGGTACATGGTTGAGTCCAAATAACTTGTCACATTTAAGAAAATTATAAGGGTCATTATAACTTCACTTTTTGGTTCATTGTTCAACATATCTTAAAACTTGATGGAAGGCAGTTTGTCCCATCAGGGGTAGAGATAAGGAAGTTAGGTCAGAAACATTTATCCAATACAGTTTCATAGTCACCACTCTCAGATCACTCAGCAAGATCCCAGGTCAACATCATTCTTTGTATAGCCATCAGCATGTCTCACCCATTGCTCTGGCAGCCACAATCCTCCCTCAGCATCCTGAAGAAAATACTAAGTACTGTCATCAGCTCTCAGTTTGTGGAGAGAACTCTATAGTCTTGGCAACAACTTGGGTAGTTTGGAAATTATAAATAAAATTTATTTATGATGATCTTCTTGGCCCATAACTCAATTAAATGTAAACCAATTCCAGTATTAGAAGCTTTGTTTGTTGAAAAGTAATGGTCTTTTAAGATGAATAATTTGGTGGTTTCATTTGGATCACAGAAACACACACACACACACACACACACACACAAATTTATAACATCTTAATTGAAGTAGCTTTATACAAGAAAACCACAAATTCAAACCTTCTCATGTTGAGGTTGTCTATGCAGGATTTGCTATACTGTTCTTCATGAACAGGTGGAACTCCACTGCATGGACAACTTGGAACGTGGACCTAATTTCAGTAGAACCTTAGACATTTGGATCAGCTCAAAGAGATGGGTGCTTGGATGGATCAATTTGATGTAGTTGGAGAAGGCAGAAAACAAGACATTCTCAAGGTTTTTGTACTGATCTTATTTGGAATTTCCTCATCATTGAATTGTGATTACATTGAGCCTAGTTAATATATATATATATATATATATATATATATATATATATGTATGTATGTATTTACAAACACACATGCACACATACACACGTGTGTGCGCGCAAACACACACACACACACGCACACACACACACACACATATATATATATGACTATATTTTTGACACCAAGCACCTAAATATAATATACTGAAAGTTTACCTTTTTAAAAAAATCTTTTATTAGATATTTTATTTACACTTTAGATGCCATCCCCTTTCCCCATTCCCCCCTTAGAAAACCCCTATCCCATGCCCCCTTTTCCTTTTTGCATTTATACATTTTTTTAAAAATGTTAATCATAGGCTTTATAAGTTTGATATTGCTCAATCAGAGCTGTAACCCACTACCCAATCTAGATATATCAACTATCGTTGACTGGTGGAGATACATGAATATCTGCCTTCCTGTCTCCCCCCTCTTTCTCTCTTTCATCACCTAGCTTCTCCTCTCCTACTTCTCCTCCTCTTTTTACTCCTTCTCTTCCTCTCAGTACTCCTCCCACCTTATCTCCTCCTACATATCACCCTTCCTGTTAATATAAAACTTTTCTCTCAAAATACAATTAGAGTATAATTATGACGATTTGCACCAGTGAGGTACAAGATAGTCCTAATACCCAGTCTATCATTTTGTTGACTAACCAGAACCTCTGTCATCTATCCTAACTAAAACATTTAGTTCTGAACTTGGCTTTAGGATGAATGTCAGCTGCCGACCATCCACTCAAATCTTTTCTCTCAAGGTAAATAGCCAGGATTGGCTATGAGGCTATAAGTTTTCATCCCCATGAGAAATCCAGAATGACTGAGTTAACTATAATTGCGGGAAGCACAAAGCATAGCTTCTATAACTTAGCCAATTTATAGAGACCTCTGAACACCTGGACACCTGTTCTACTTCAAAATGTTGGAGAATCTGTTCTTCTGCCTTCTGGCCCAGATCATCTGACAGACCTTAATGCTGCAGAATTATTAAGGGCTGATTACTCTGTCTAGGAGATTTAATCAGTCGACTATTCTGCAAGTCTGTCCTTTTCTGGACAGTAATTTTTCTGTAGAAGGAAAAAGGCAATTCTTGCCTAGTGGCTGTCTCACCACAACTGGAGTAACTCCAAAGATGCTCAATTTCTTCTTAGAATTCAATATAGGAAGCTGTCAGGAGCAGAAGGTCTCTAATCAAAATGAACATTAATACAGAAATGTTTGTCATGTCAATTCTGTGGATTTCTGATGTTTGAAAACCAACTATCCATGTAAGGTAATCTGGACTGTTGCCTGTTAACTCCACTCAGCTATTTATAAATAAAACATAGAAAATAGCCTAACAATAAACTCCAAGCCATGAATTTGCTATAGTTCCTTAACTCACAGGCTGATCATCACAAATCAGTTAAAAATAGTTAAAGAAGGACTGGGTCTAAGCCTTGTATTCCTAAATGTGTTTACTGGTACAATGCCTATGAGAGTAACAATATTCATCTCACTCATATCAATAAGAAGCTCATACCAATGGAAACCTTAAAATTTGTAATCAAAATAAATTCGTGCCATTTAAGAAATTATATCTTCATCTTGATACTAATTATACCGATTTCTACTAATAGGTTATGGCTATGCAATAAACCCTAGCTAATCCTCTCTATTCCCACAAAACCACTACTTTTCCCTAGAAAGACAGCCCAACATTTACCACCTTAGTCCCCAAGCCCAGGGAGTAGGGGTGCTGACTCTTCATCAGCTTCTTCAAGCTGATTATGGGCATTGAGATATTAGAAGAGGAGTACGGGGAAGAGCAAATTGACAAGTCTCTGATGCTGTGTCTTCACTGCCTCCAGATGGAATTCCTGGACCTCAGAGGTTTGAACAGGTCTGCCCAGCTTGCTTGTTGAGTAGATACACCAAGGCTGATCATTCTGCAATATACAATTCTCAAAACAAATTTTAGTATCAAGATAGTTTTTTTTAAGAGAGCTGAAATTTTATTAAGGATGTTGGTTCTAACTGCTTTTCTTTTTTTTCCTCTTTTATTGGATGTAATATTTACATTTCAAATTTTATCCCCTTACCACATTCCCCTCACCACCCAGGAACCCTCTATCCCATCCCCCCCTCCTCCTCCTTCTATGAGGGTGTTTACCCACTTACCCCCAATGCCCCCCACCCTCAGATTCCCCCCCCCACTCAGTGCTCAGCCTTCAAGGTACCAATGACCTCATCTCCCACCTATGCCCATCATGGCCTAAATATAATATGCCGAGAGAAAGTTTTCTAAAACATATTTAATCATATCATGCCACTTGGTAGCTCAGCAATCTAATACTAAAGGAGAAATACATACTACATAAATATTTAATTCCATAAACCCTAATATATATTTTGTAAGAGGGGATTATAAGATAGGCAGAGAGAAGTCTTAATACGGTTATTCCTAGTTAATGACACATTCTATTTTCTTAAACACCCCCCCACAACCTTATCACACCCTAAAATATTATTCAGCCCTCTAAGAAAGGAAAGTACACAATCATGAAATCTTTCTAAGTAAATCCCCAGCTCTACACTATGATATCTGTGTAGATGTAGACATTGTGCATAAAGTGAATAAAAAGACTTTAACAGAGTTGTATCTTAATGAAAAGTATAGAGTATATTATATGTTTTCAAATTTCCATTATTTATGTATTACGCTTATTATTAAATGTGGATACTAAGAATGAGTCTTTAATTTTTGAATTCTCATATGGTAGGATTTTCCTTATTTTATGAAAAAATGAAGTAGATTATTGAATCAAATATTGGATTTGTGATAAAACAGTTAATATTAAGAATGGCTTTTAATTTCAGTCATTCATATATATATATGAGATTATATATACATATCCTCAACCATAAAACTGTTACCCCTCCCTTAATTAATTCTTAATGTGAGATGTACAAAAGACATCAATTGAAAATTATGACAAGGCCAATTTAACATTTCTTTCTTTGTTTAATTTATTAATATTCTAAAAGTTGCCCTCTTTCCCAGTCCCAGATCCTAGAGTCCTACATCTCACCCCTGCTCCTCTTTGGCTCTGAGAGATTGCTCTGGCACCCACCCATTACCACCATCTCATCCTGTACTCCCAACATCGTTCTTCCCTGTGCATTAAGTGTCTCCAGGATTAGGAACAATGCCTAACACTAAGACCAGAAAAGGCAATTCCTTTGCTACATCATATGTGCTGGTGTCCAAGACTGAGCCCAAATATGCACTTTGGCTGGTGGCTTAGGTTCTTGAAGCTCTGAGGGGTCTTCATTAATTGATAGTGTTGTTCTTCTTATAGAATTTAAATCCCTTTCAGCTCCTTTGATCCTTCCGCTAAGTCTTTCATAGGGGTCCCTGACCTCAGTCCAATGGTTTGAGATATATATATATATATATATATATATATATATATATATATATATATATATATATTAGGCTTCTTTCCAATAGCAAAACATGTCATCATAAAATGTGACAGGTTTTGTGGGCAGGCACCAAAGTCTAGCATTTCTTTTTCATAGCTTTGTAAATAACTGACATCTTACCTCCTTTCTGGGATTTTACCTGCAATGAAAAGAAGAGTTTGATCTGTAGAATATAATAGAGACTTATGTGTCAAAATATTATAGAAACTTATACCTCAAAAACATCAAGCAAACAGTTAGTTATTATAACATACCTCCTCATTTTTCTTCTATTACCTGTATCAGTAGGAAATTGGATTTCCACAGAATCATGGAGCATGCTAGATATTTACGGAAACACAACATTGTGGCTCCATCCATTTAGTTTATCTGTCTGTCTATCTATCTATCTATCTATCTATCTATCTATCTATCTATCTATCTATAACCTGTCACTGTCAATCAGCTATTAGTTTCTTTTAAATGAATTGAGTGCAACTAAATCTGATTTTATGTACATTAGGATATGATCATTAACTGGTATACTGGCATCCTGAAAACAGTTCTGCCGAACCCCCAAAATATCAAACAATATCATACACTCATACACTGCAAATATTTTCAAATCATATAACAGAAACTCTATTTCTCTTGCCTTCAATGCTCTAATTTTTATTCCACTGTGTTTTGTGCAGGCTTTAGCCTGCAGACAAGCTCCAAGAGTGTATAGGGCCTGAGAAAGCTGGATATAGCAGGTGACATAGAGATCAATTGCAGTGGAGAGTAGCTTGAATTTTCTCTCAGCCACTGAGGATATTTTGTCTTGGTTTGAACTCACAGGAGTAAGAAATGTTTCTATAGGCCAAAGGGTTTATTTACATTTTCTACAGCAGTGATTACACCATTTTTATTTGCAAATTTTTGAAAAATTTCAAAGATATAATTTGTTGAGGCCCAAGCTCGAGTCCCTGTTCAGGCGCCAAAATAATGTTGGGGTCCACACTAGCCCCATGTTGGGGCGGCCAAAAAAATGTTGCAGCCCAGGCAAAATGTTGAGGCCCGGGGCAACCCACGTTTGGGCAGCCACTGTATCCTGGCCCAAGCTCCTGCTCCGGTCTGTGGGTCAGGGTTCAGCAAGAGCAAGAGTGAGGGCAGACTCAAAGAATGGAGACCAGACAGGGTGTGATTCAATCCCATTTATTCTTCAGTCTCTCTTCCTCTAAGTGTCTCCTGTCTGATTCTCCCTCTATAGTCTGATTTCTGATTTGTTCTGTCTCTGCCTTTTATATGTCTCACTTCTAAGCCACGCCTCTAAGTTACACCTTTAAACATGCCCTTAGGTCTTGTCTCTAACTCTGATCTCTATACTTCTAAGTCATACTCTTAAGTTACTCTCCTTTAATCTCACACACCTTTAATCTCACACACCTTTAATCTCAAGGTATCTAAACCAAGATTATCGGAGTGTTCTCAGCTGTTGTAGGCTATTGTAATCGAAGTCCCATGTCAGGGTACATGGATCAAGATGGCTGCAAAGCTGATAGCTGCTTTCTGCTAAAAGTCGGCCCCCAAAAATAATTATGCAAGGAGAATGAAGAGTTGACTGCCTGACATAGCAGAGACTATATACAATGGTTCCACAAATTTCTCTTTCCATAGATAAACATTTTGGATCTCTTCTGCCTAGCATCTGCTGACTTGCAAATTTTGCCACATACAAGATCAAATTATTGTAGCTTTTATATTATTAAAATGTTAGGTTCTATTCTTTTTATGTTTGAGCCTTAAAAAGATGGTTCTGAACTGAAGATCTCGTATCACAATACAACTTTGTAATCTGTAAACATAGTTTGAAAAGCATCTCGAAACTTTTCTAATTCTTATATGATATATTACTATAGTTTCACAGATGTTTTATTTTATACAAAATGTTTAGCTCATAAATATGTTAAAACATATACTTACAGTGTTAACAGTTTAATTTCCATAAATTAACATATACCAACTTAAAAGTATTTTTAGCAACCTGTTTCTTTTGCCAGCTCATGTCATGGGTTTTCATATCTCAGAATAAAATCATGTAATATGGTTTAAGATTAACTAACACAGATTTATAATCACTAACCAAGTTATGAATTTTAACCATCTCCAATATTTTATGTCAATAATCCTGTTTTTTTACATGGCCACCTTAACTGAAGCTTTACACAAACACCCTTAACATGGTATAATTGCTTTATTTCACTTTGAGATGCCCCTGCTCATTTTCTTCCTGACACTCACAAATCTATACAATACTAAAAAATAGGGAATGGCTGGAATGGCTCTAGAGTTGTTGGGCCAATTGATAGGACCACCCTTGCCCCCATTTACTACATTTTTACATTGCTAGATACAACAGTTACAAGATATAAGCTTTGATTACAAGTATTAGCTGCAGCCTGCCTACTGTCCCAGGATGCTTCTAAGCTCATTTTGTTTGATCTTTCTCTTTTTTCTCACTATACTGGCTCAAGGAATTCCTATCACACAGCAATTTCTTCATTCTTTTCCCACTCAACACTTCATGTTCTTCATATTTCTTCATATTTCTTCCTAGAAAACCCCAATATCTCAATTTGTTTCTGCCCTCTACACAACTCCATTACTCCTTTTCATAAGGCTACAATGTTAGAATAACAATGCCTTCCAGGACAAATCATGTCAAGGCAGCACAGGACTCACATGGAAGGCTTTATTAACAGAGCAGACTCTGACGGTAATTGAGAGGGGAAAGATGTAAAGAAGAGAAAAATCTATAAGTCTATGAATCAGGGTTTGCATCTTTTACTGGGCTGTGACTCAGGTAATACATTGACAGAGAAATTTCTGAATGGTGGCCATGGCAAATGACACAGGTACTATTTAAGGCTTCAATTAACCATGCAACTCTCCTTCCATTTCTACAGAAATCCACAAATTTCTATTTCCCCTCTGTTACAGCTTAACTATACTATATTTATAGTTAAGAGTTCACTGACTCCTACCAAGTGGGCTATGTCATAGTCGCATACTAAATTTTAATATTTTTATCCCCTTTACTCTGTTCTTTTTCTGAACCCTTTGAGACTAATTTCTACCTACTCTGAGTCTCCAAAACAGCCTCTACAAACTCTGAGAGCAGTCCTGAGTCCTCAGGGCTGATTTCTTATACAGAACAGGTAGAATCTTCCTAACTGATATGTGAAATCCTTCTTGACAGCTAGGAACATATCTGTCATACTGAGGAACAACCTCTCCTGACTTTTTAAAATCATTTTGTTACACCCAGCCATTTTGTCACCCTAAGGGTATCACACAGATATTATCCATCTGCACTCCAACCTTCCCACATGGGGCTTGTGACCATTATTCATTTAAATAACAAAATTTATAAGGTAGTTTTTTTTTCTGGGGAGGACTGAGAAGTATTTTACAGATGTCTCTTTTTATCAAAGGCACTATTACAATAATATTGTCTTATTATGGTATATTGTTTCTTAGGATTCATAGAAACACGTCCTTACTACAGTGTGGACTGTATAAGTATTTTGTTTGCACCTCATGTATATCTTATACAAATTTAGACTTCCTAGGTCCACAAAATCAGATAAGAGGCAGGCATTAATTTCTAAAATCACTATGTCTTCAATGTGTTATGGTATCCATATTCCCTATGTAACAAAATATTCAAAAATGATTTAAAAAGCTAATGAATGAAGCTTTTTAGACTCATTTATCGAGACTGTCATTAAAATTTCACATGTATCAATGCTTACCTATTGCCACATTGAGAAGAGAAATTTCTTTGGACAATTAATTCTATTCTTTTTTTTTAAATAATGAATGATAAGGGACAACAGTTAAGATGGGCTCCTGAACCTTTATCTGATAAGCAAATATCCTAAACTATAAGCCCTCTGAAGGTTAAGCTCTGTTACCTAAACATCATTACTGAGTCTGGCTTCCTTTATCATGTTACAGCTGGGGCTATCCATATTCTTCCAACATTCCAGCCAAAAGAAACATGACAAGTGTAGAAATTCTAAACATATGCCACCAAAAATAGTAGATTGCCTGACTGTTCTTTCTGTCTAGATTCTGGATATCCCTATGGAATCTCTATACCTTTGATGCACAAGCAACCTGTTTTTGCAACTGTGGAAAAGAACAGCCCCAATATAATATAAGTGGCAACCCAAAATATCTTTGTCTTTTTTTAAGACCAAAAAAACCCAGCCTATACTGACAATCTCTCCTGGGGTAGGTGCCCACATTGTAGCCATAAGTACCATTATTCTGAAATAGGAAATGGCATATATCCTCAAGAAGTCTCCCATGGTGAATTTCACCATTTGGGATACATGAAATAAATGATGGGCCCAAAGGACTATGGGACAGATCTTTGTCAATACATTGAAATCTGGTCTGTGAGGGCAAGGGATATTTGTAATGTTTAGATTTTTGGAACAAGCAGGTGATACCCTTCTAGATAATATAGCAGAGACCACTCAACAGTCTGAAAGCATCTAAATGTTCATTGTGTGAGATCCCACACCCTTTCTTGACTTTTGAAAAGAAAGTTTCTCTGTGAAGCCCTGACTGTCCTGGTACTCACTCTGGTGTCTTAATTCAGACTTTGGGAAGCCCATTTTATTTTATAAGAATCTCAGAGTCTCCTCCACAACTTTGTCAGTAAAATTGGGCCACTGGATGTAACTTCATGCTTCCTTTGTGCTTCTTTAAAGAGTTGCTGGTGGTGGCTGTTTTCCTCACACATGTAACCCGAAACTCTAAGTTCTATAACCTCAAAACCATTTTCTCTGTTTCTTCATGGTTAATCCTAGGTTTTGAGGGAAAAATGACTGAGTCCATGGTTGTCCAAAATAAGATTTCTATATTTGAATGCATTTCAGAATTTCCAGCTGGCTGTCCCCCCTAATTTAGGGTGTGGAGTAGTCTTCACTGACTTCTTGATGTTCTTCTTATACTGGGAATAAATGAGATAATTGAAATAAGATAAGAGCATTGATGAATTAAGGTTAAAATGATATAAAGAGAAGGGGAGAGATAAAGGCAAGGATTTGCATCAAGTGAATGAGGGTTACAAAGAGTTTGTATAAGACAAGAAACTTACTCTTGATTGCAAATAGAGGCTTTAATGGGCAGGGACTTGAAAAATGACAAAGGACTATCTCCTAACTAAAATTGATCACCAAGAAAACTATTTTTCTGTAAACAGAACTCTCATTCAATAAGGTGTGTTTTATGATTTTAATCTTATTTCAAGCTGTGAGATATTTTTTCCAGTCTTGGTCCCATATCACCTCCACTGTCTCTTTAGTCTCTGGACATATCAAGTGACTGCCTGTAAAATAATAGCTGTACTTCCCTTCATCAGCATGTACTAATATATCAATTTCAAAAAACTTATGAGCCACAGAAAATCTCTATTTTTGTGCCAACTCAAATTTATCAAATCCCTTCCTTTTCAGCAATTAGCAGGTTGAGAGCCCTTCAATTTTGTAGGATAACTGGAATCAGAATAAGGAACTGATTTTAGAGTAAATATAGAGCCAAAGTCAATTCTTAAAAGATGTCTGTTATCCGAGTAAATATTTGCTGAGATTGAGGTAGACTGTCTCCTAAGCCATCTGAGGTCAAAACATAGCCGCTAAAGCTGTCAGAATGATTCCAACCACCATGCAAAGGGATATAGAACATCTATCATTGTGTGAGACCTGGAGGTCATTTGCCTTGCTCTCAAAAAGAATACTGTTACTATGTAAACCTGTCTGGCCAGGTAGACGAAAAAATTAAAGATATAACTTGGAAAGAGCCCTTTATTACTTATGGAACAACTCCATAGCAGAACACTCTGTTTTGTCTCTCTGGGTCCCCTAGGTTACAACTTCTTACTCTATTGATTTCTATGTTTCTTGTAATAATGAACATGCAATGTCTTTTCCTGTACATTTGGAAAGAATTAGCAAAATTATTCAGTGATAAACCAGATGCTACTAATGGAATTTCCACAGGGCTCCTACCACTGCTTACTAGCCTGAGTCTCCATCCCATAATACTTCAAATCAGACAGCCTTAGTACCCCAGCCTTGCAAATTGTTCCAATTCTGACTGTACTTCTCTAGACATTCATGTTCCTGTATTGCCAAAAGTGTTGTATTTTATAAAAAGTCCAAGATATGTTTAATTCAGCAGAGTATGGTGAGGTGGGAGAAGTGCCTTGGTAATCCCATGCTATAGCATTCTTTTCCACTGAGTACATCTGGTAAGGTATACAATATAGTATATTAAAGGATATGAGAACAGAAGGGGACTTTAAAGGGAATAAAGGCAGAGAAATACAAACACACACATAAAGAGAGAGATACAAAAAGAGAGAGAGACAAAGAGACATAGAGACAAAGACAGAGAGACTAAAGATAGAGACAAAAACAGAGACAGAGGAGGAGTGGCTAACCATAGACCATGGAGAAAGATAGGGGAGGGGAAAGTGGAAAGAAGAAGAAAGGTTTCAGGAAGAGAAGAAAGTCAGATAGAGACAGAGAATGGGGTAGACAGAGAGAGGAGGAGCCAAACAGCATCTTTTATTGCAAGCCAGGATTTCTTGCATGGCTTTTACCAAATAACTGTTGAGCAGAGCATAGAAGGAATGCTAATGTTCTTCAAAACATGAGAAAATAGAAAGAGGATTTAGCAAAACAGTATTGGGTCATAGTGACCTTTTTCCTACTGACTTTCGGGCAACATGTCTCTGGGAAACATAAGAAAATAGGAATGGAGATGTTGGTGCAGTCTTAAGAGTATTTGCTGTTTTCTTGCTGTCCAGCATCTATATAATCATCTGTGGGAAGTAGGACCAGGTCCAGTAGAAGAATTTGTGTCTCTTAGAACAGGTTGTAACATTTGTGAGTTGGTTCTATGTAGCTGTCCTGGATATAGATTTTGAGTAATCCCAGGGCCTTGATAAGATGCTGAAACATTTATATGACATAGAGAAATAAGTTATGCTCAATTAGAAAAATTTTTTCTTACATGTACTCTTGAAACCCTTAGGTCTTTGTGGTTGGCTTAAGATGAGTCCTCCTCTCAGGGAACAAGAGAAAAAATACCACTATCTGGAATAGGTAATATGTATTAACTTTGGCTAGCCAATGGCAGTTATATTTATCAGGATGGAGTTTATTTGGTCCCTACGAGGTAGATCTTATAAGGTTTCCTGTATGAGTTTACAAAAGAGACAAAGTTGTTAACAGCATAAATACTCTGTAAGGTGAGCTTAGCAAAGACAAAAAACTTCCATGAAGCAGAAGGAGCAAGAAGCACATTTATTTGTGTCTAAGAGACATATATATATATATATATATATATATATATATATATATATATATATATAAATCAATTAAAGGGAACTCAATTTGATTATGTTACATATATGATAATTGATTATATAGTTTAGCACAAGAAACACCTTTCATTCGAAAGTTAAAAGGCAACCAAAAGAAATTTATTTTTGTAACTGATATCTAATTATGTAGGTTTTGCATGAGATACCATTTAAGACTATAGGTAGAAGATAAACAAAGGAAATTTAAAGTTTGAACTGATGATTGTAAAAGTTGGATGGTATGGCAGAATGTTTTGTTAGCAATTGGATAATTTATCAGAACTCCATTGGGTATTGTTACCTTTGAATTCTCTATTTACCCATGGCATAGCAAGGGAAAGTAATATGAAGCATTTTGTCAATGCACACTGAAATCATAGAAGAAAGTATGAGAAAGTTACACTGTGAAATGTTATACCTGAACTTGTGAATACTTTCTTATGAAGCCAGTAACTAAGAAAAATCTGTCTGGCTTTTAGATAAGAAATCTGGTAGACGTAGCTAGTCAACCAATTGAATAATGACTAATGATGTGGTTGATTACCTTTGTCTAAGGAAGTAGATATCTGTTTTTCCAGCTGTCACACTGAAGTTACCTTAGATGTCAATGTACTCAAAAGTCTGTGAAAATAAATAATAATCTAGATGTCATATATTAATTAAAATAACAGAAGTTGGTCTATAGTCCACTGTGTAACCAGTTTCTAGGTTGTCTCCATTACAACTTGGGAAGAGTCAGTCTTGCCATTGGGTCCAGAAGAAGAGAAGCATTTTCCTGTGGAGTAGGAACATGGAATGGGAGCCAATACCATGTGAAAATATGTGGTGGACAGATGGGAAAGAGAATCAGAACAGTTTGAGCATTATTAAGTGAAGCAGAACTGGATATACCAGTGTGGATAGGAATAGCCTATTTTGAGTACCCAGCCTCTCCACCTGAGACTATGGTAACATATCTGCCCAAACTTCTGCTGAGGGTCATGTGTGTTTCTGTGGCAATGTAGTAACAGGGTTCAGTGTAAATGTCTGTGGCTAATACTACCAATGGAAAACATGGGGATGTTAGGGGTCTGGGCAGTACCAAGGAACACATGGATATCCAGGTGCTGTGTGGAAATAGCCCTGCTTCTCACTGGGTCACTCTCATTGGTGCTCTTGAAAGCTGGCCACACCTCTTACCTGCTGAAGCACTTGGGAGATTGGGATCTAACTTGCCAGGGCATCACAGTGGAGCTAGCCTGTCAGTGAGGATGCTGTGGGGGGCATGAGTGTGGGAGGGCTGATCAAGCCTAGTCTGCCATGGGGGAGTTCTGGCAAAAAGGTTATGCTCCCCTTTCCATTTACATTGCCAATTACCTCAGTTGGAAAAGGTGTCCTGAAAATCATGAGAGTGGGAAAACATACCTTGTCTTTCACAGGCTGCAGTATTTGGGAGAGTGTACCCTAGGCAATGACTAGGCAGGGCAGCAGAGTGTGACTGGCTCTAGAGTCATGGGTCTGGTGAAGCAAGCCCTGGCCCAAGGGCATAAAAGTTGAATTTATAATGAGATAAAAAAGAAGAGGCAGAAGAGGAAGAGGAAGAGAAAGAGGAGGATTAGAAGAAGGAAGAGGATGAGGAGGGGGAGAAGAAGGAGGATGAGGAGGAGGAGAAGAAGGAGGATGAGGAGGAGAAGAAGGAGGATGAGGAGGAGGAGAAGGAAGAGGAGGAGAAGGAAGAGGAGGAGGAGGAGGAGGAGAAGTAAAGCAGGATAATCAGCATCTCACTGCCCTGCTTTTCCACAGTTTAGACAGGGTCCTGGCTTCAGACAAGGCAATGGACTGTTTTACACCTATTGGTCACCTTTGGCACATTTCTTTTTTTTATTGGATATTTTATTTACACTTCAGATGCCATCCCCTTTCCCCTTCCCCCCCTTAGAAAACACCTATCCCATGCCCCCTTTTACTTTTTTCATTTATACATCTTTTTAAAAATTTAATCAAAGGCTTTATAAGTTTGGTAATGTTCAATCAGAGGTGTAACCCACTACCCAACCTAGCTATATTAACTATTTTTGACTTGTGGAGATACATGAACATCTGCCTCCCTGTCTACTCCCTCTTTCTCTCTCTCATCACCTAGATTCTCCTCTCTTCTTCTCCTCCTCACCTACTCCTTCTCTTCCTCTCAGTACTCCTCCCAACTTAGCTCCTCCTACATAGCACCCTTCCTGTTAAAATAAAACTTTTCTCTCAAAATACAATTATAGCATAATTATGCCAATTTCTACCAGTGAGATACAAGATAGTCCTAATACCCAGTCCATCATTTTGTTGACTATCCAGAACCTCTGTCATCTATCCTAACTAAAACACTTAGTTCTGAACCTGGCTTTTCCTGGTCTTTAGAATGAATGTCAGCTGAAAACTCACTCAAATCTTTTCTCTCAAGGAAAATAGCCAGGATTGTCTATGAGATTATAAGTTTTCAACCCCGTCAGAAATCCAGAATGACTGGGTTAACTATAATTGTGGGAAGCACAAAGCATAGCTTCTAAAACTTAACCAATTTATAGAGACCTCTGAACACCTGGACAGTCCCTATACTACAAAATGTTGGAGCATCTGATCTTCAGCCTTCTGACCCAGGATCATCTGACAGACCTTAGTGCTGCAGAATTTTTAAGGGCTGGTTACTCTGTCTAGGCATATATACTCAGTAGACTATTCTACAAGTGTGTCCTTTTCTGGACAGTAAATTGTCTGTAGATGGAAAGAGGCAATTCTTGTCTAGTGGCTGTATCACCACAACTGGAGTAACTCCAAAGATGCTCAATTTCTTCTTAGAATCCAATACAGGAAGCTGTCAGGAACAGACAAGTCTCTAATCAAAATTTATGTTACTGCAGAAATGTTTGTAACATCAATTCTGTGGACTTCTGACGTTTTGAATACCAACTATCCATATAAGGTAATCTGTACTGTTGTCTCTTAACTCCTTTCAGCTATTTCTAAATAAAACACAGAAAACACCCTAACAATAAACTCCAAGTCATGAATTTGCTATAGTCCCTTAACTCACAGGCTAACCATCTCAAATCATTTAAAAAAGTTAATGAAGGACTGGGTCTAAGCCTTGTATTCCTAAATGTGTTATACTGGTACAATGCCTATGAGAGTAACAATATTCATCTCACTTTTATATCAATAAGAAGCTCGTACCAATGAAAATCTTAAAATTTTTAATCAAAGTAAATTGGTGCCATTTAAGAAATTATATATTCATCTTGATAATAATTGTACAGATTTCTACCAATAGGCTATGGCTGTGCAATAAATCCTAGCTAATCCTCTCTATTCCCACAAAACCACTACTTTTCCCTAGAAAGACAGCCCAACATTTACAACCTTAGTCCCCAAGCCAGGGAATAGGTGCACTGACACTTCATTGGCTTCTTCAAGATGATTATGGGCATTGAGATATTAGAAGAGGAGTAGGGTGAAAAGTAAATTGATTAGCCTCTGATGCTGTGTCTTCACTGCATCCAGATGGAATTCCAGGACATCAGAGGTTTGATCAGGTCTGGCCAGCTTGCTTGATGAGTAGACACTCCAAGGCTAATTATTCTGCAAAATACAATTCTCAAAACAAATTTTAGTGTCAACATAATTTTTTAAGAGGGCTGACATTTTATTAAGGATGTTGCTTCTTACTGGTTTTCTTTTTTTGTCCTCTCTTTTATTGGATATAATATTTACATTTCAAATTTTATCCCGTTAACACATTACCCCCATCACTCAGGAATGCCTTATCCCATCCCCCAGTCTCCTGCTTCTATGAGGGTGTGCACCTACCTACTCCTCTACTCCCCCTCCCCTCCCTCAGATTCTCCCACTCACTCAATGTTCAGCCTTCATGGGAGCAAAGATCTCCTCTCCCACTTATGGCCAACAAGGCCATCCTCCCCTACATATACTGCTGGAGTCATGTGTCCCTCCATATGTGTTCCTAGGCTGGTAGTTTAGACCCTGGGGAGCTCTGGCTGGTTGGTATTATTGCTCTCCTCATAGGGCCACCAACCCTTTCAGCTTTTTCAGTTTACTCTCTAATTTCTCCATTGGGAAATTTTGATCATATTAATGGGTAGCTGCGAGTATCTGCCTCTGGGTATGTCAGACTCTGGGGGACCTCTAAGGAGACAGCCTTCTCAGGCTGCTGTCAGCTTTCCCTTCCTGTCATCCATATCAGCATCTATTTTTAGTGACTGCACATGGGATGAATACCCAGGTAGAATGGTTTCCATAAAACCTCTCCTTCATATTTTGTCCCACAATTTGTCTCCATATTTGCTCCCTTTGGTGTTTAGTTACTGCTAAGAAAGACCTAGGCATCCACACTTGTTCTTCCTTCTTCATGATCTTCATGTGGTCTGTTAGTTGAATCTTTTTGTTTCAAAATTTTGGGCTAATCTCCACTTATAAATGAGTAAATAGCATGTGTGTTCTTTTGTGATTGGGTTACCTCTCTCAGGATGATATTTTCTAGTTCCATCCATTTACCTAAAAATTTCTCAAATTCATTCTTTTTAATAGTTGCTACTCAGCTATTAAAAAGAATGAATTCATGAAATATTTAGGCAAATTGTGGTACTAGAAAATAATATCCTGAGTGAGGTAACCCAATCACAAAAGAACACGGTCAATGATAAGTGGATACTAACTCAAATGCTCAGCATACCCAAGATTCAATTCACAGACCACATGAAGCTCAAAAAGAAGGAAGACCAAACTGTGAGTGTTTTGATACTTCTTAGAATGGGGAACAAAATACTCATGGGATCAAATACATAAACAAATCATGGAACAGAGGCAGAAGGGAAGGCCATAACAATCTGCCCTACTGGTCAATCCATCACATATATGGTCACCAAACCCAGACACTATTGTGGATGCCAAGAAGTACATGCTGACAGGAGCCTGATATAGATATATTCTGAGAGGCTCTGTCAGAATCTGACAAATACAGAGTCTGATGCTCACAGCCTCTGTATTGGACTGAGTACGGGATCCCCAATGGAGGAGTTAGAGAAATGTCTGAAAGAGCTGAAGGAGTTTTCAACCCCAAAGGAAGAACAAAAATGTCAGCCAACCAGACCCCCCAGATCACCCAGAGACTAAACGACAATCAAAGAATTCACATAGAAAAATCCATGGCTCCAGGTGCATATACAGCAGAGGATGTCCTTGTAGAACATCAATGGGAGGAGAGGCCCTTGGTCTGGTGAAGGATCAATGCCCTACTGTAGGGGAATTCGAGGGCAGGGAGCCAGGAGTAGATGAGTGAGTTAGGGAACACTGTCATAGATGCAGGGGAAGGGGATGAGATAGGAGGTTGGGGAAACAGGAAAGGAAATAACATTTGAAATGTAAATAAAGAAAATATCCAATAAAAATCAAGTAGAAAAAATATCAATTCTAAACTTAACATAAACTAAATATATTTCCTTCTACAATACCACTTGACTCTTCAAAGTAAAACAAACAAAACAAAACAACAACAAAAACAAAAGAAAAACCTTAACATGTGTATCTGTGGTCAAATTTCTTTTATATATTTGAGATCAGGTTTTCTGTCCAGAAAGTAAAGAGTGAATCATGTTTCACTCTGAATTCTGTACTTTAGCATTACAAATATAATGTCAACTTGCAAGTTCATGTGATTGTTCTTTACTTTATCTATACCTGTCAATTTAGGATGAATCCAATGGTTAATAGATGTAATATAATCTAAGTCCTCATGGAATACTGTGTCTAATTTTTTGAGGAACTGGCAGACTAATTTCCATAGTGTTTGTGCAAACCTGCAATCTTACCAGCAATGGATGGGTGTTCCTTTCTCCACATTATTTGCAGCATCTACACCACTAGGAAGGCCCATATGCCATGAAAGCAAGAGGCTCCCAGGACCCAGCAGGGATGACATTAGTTGAAATACCCAACAAAGGAGAGAGGAAACCTGAAAAGAACATATGAAAAGTTAGGCATGCCCCCCAATTAAAAGGTGGAGACACTCACCCATCTCAAAAAATATTAACCCAGGAGTACTCTTGTCTAAAGGAAATGCATGGATAACAAATGGAGCAGGGACTGAAGCAAAAGCCATCCAGAGACTGCCCTACCTAGAAATCTGTCTGATCTGCAGACAGCAAACCCAGACACTATTGTTGATGCTAAAAAGCACTTGCTGAATGGAGCCTGTTCTGGCTGTCCACTGCAGGTTCTGCCAGAGGCTGACCAATACAGATGTGGATGGTTGCACCAAACATCGGGCTGAGCATGGGGACCCTAATGAGGATTTAGGGGAAGGACAGAAGGAGCTAAAGGTGTTTGCAACCCCATAGGAAAGAAAACAATATCAACCAACCAAAGCCTCTAGAGCTCCTAGGAAGTAAACCACATACATACATACATACATACATACATACATACATTTATGTATGTATATGTATATCCAAATATATTTATATATTCATGCATTCAATGTCGAAGAAAGTCCACTGAAGTTTTACAAATATACTCTGTATATCAGTCAAAATAATTTAAATAAATGGACAGAATATTTATTGTGATCAGATACAAGTGTTCTGTCCTTTCCAAATATTTTTTATAATGTCTGAACAAAAGCTTTTGTTTTAAACATGCTAGGCAACAATTTTCCATGTGTTCACTCTCAATCCAGTAAATCAAGGAGTCACCATCAAAATTATCCCCTTGAACTTCAGGCTCACATGTATACATTAGTTTGGGTTTTGTTTGTTTGTTTGCTTGTTTTAACCCCACTGCATCTAATTTGTTTTCCTTATATTAACATGTCTGTGGGGCATTTCCCTTGATATTGGTATTCCACAAAGAGTAGTATAGATCCTAAGAAATTTGACTCATCTTTGCTTGCATCTTTCTACTACACATATTATCTCAACATGTAATATGGTCTCCATATACCTCCAATTACTTTCTGAAATTTTTTGACATTTGATTTTGTGAAGCTTGTATGCTGGGTTTTATGTGAGTTCATTTTGCAATAGCCATGGTAAGTATAAAAGATAATACTTTGATGGGTGAGAGTTTTCAAAACCAACTTTTATTAAGGGTTCTCAAATTCTTAGACCCCTCTTCTAGCCCACCATACAAAGATTGGTAATAAAGATAGTAAGTAGGACAATGGGATATGGACCTGTTTAGGTGTAGGTCTTTGGGGAAATTGCAACCTCTGTTTGTCAGGATACCAGCAGTCCTATTCCAAGTTTAGCAGTGTCAGGATAACAAATGAACGTCAGCCGCACCTGTAATCAAGCAGAAATAGCCATGCTTCCACCAAGTCAGCACAAGTTAGCAGGAGACAAAAGACCCTGAGGGAACACCTCGAGATGTGCTCTGCTGTACCTCACTTTAGGAAGTGAATATCAGCTAAGACATGAGACCATCAAAGCATTACAAGGATATCTATGTAAGTGACCCCATCACTGTCCATTGAGTCCTATTTATTCTCTCTCCAAACAAAACACCATGAGAGTCTGTTTTAGCAAACAACACTTGAATCTGCATGACAGGACACAACAAGAATCCTGCAGTTCAATATTTCCTACCTCTTATTATTTTCCTATGCTTACATACCTTTGTTACTGTTTCTACTTTATTTATTCCTCTCTATTATATTCCACATTCTCATATATATTTCACCAATGGCAGAGTGAAAGAGAATTGCAGAAACATGGGTATACAAAAAAGAGACAAAAACTCACTTAAATGCTTACTTAAGTGTGCTGAGAAACTTCTTCCTGAATGACATTTCTAGGAGAAGTAAAGGGAAGTCCCAGAAATAGATGTAAAGACATGAACATTAGTGGAAATGAAGGACATAGTTTTCTTTTGAAACATCTAATCCAAAGGTTATTTAGCAAAAATTCTAGACTTGGACTGGTGCCACCTCCAATGAATACTGGGAAACCATGTTTATTTTACTTTCTCTAAATGTCTGATTAACAAGTAATAAACCACGTATTTTTCCATATCACCAATATAATGTTCCCTAGACTGTGTTATCACTACACAGCTTAAAAAATTATAGACAAGCCTTAAGAAATTCTTAGCTGTAGCCATGAATATATCAAATTTTCCTTTTGAGTGAAGAATCTAACACCACCATGACTCTTAAAGTTGGATACCCTTGTTAGTTTCAACATCCCAGCAGGAATAAAGAGACTATTAGTATTCTCCTGCTGTGTATCTCTGAGGTATAATTTTGTCTCCCTGTGTAAAGAATTTTCCTTAACAATTCTGGGAAGAAGAATGTGCCTGGGAATAGAGTCCAACATTTAAATACTTTCTGTGGGTTGGATAACAGTGTGCAGGTGCCTGTTACATACATCTGGACATTCTCAAGATGTAAGTAAACTCCACATCTTTATCTCTGTGTATTTTACTCTCAGATCCAGAAGATATTACCTAGGAGTACCTAGTTGTAGCCACCAAAGTCTCGGTCTGTACAAATGAAGACACTTTTCTGTTTCTTCAACCTGAAGTAGTCTTGTTATTTTCTGATTACTGAAAATAGAGATTACCAATTTTTCTTTAAGTTCAAGGTAGATTCAGTGTAGAATCAACAGGGAAAGACTTGAATATGTTTAGATGAAAAGCTCTGTCACTTTACTATTAAATGTGGTTGGAGGATGGGAGTCCTGAGGAGATATAATATTTTTCTTAGAACTCGCAGTCCTTCAAGTTTGTAACTACAAGTCTTTGAGATCTCAGTATGAGAGGCATGAATAGGCTTACACAATGGGTTATCTCCACAGTGCTGATGCATAGTTTGGGATCTGTGTTTTTACTTTACTGTGATCTTCATATGGAATGTGATGTGATATTTCTAGGAGGTATATAGTACAGCAGATGCAGGATATGTTTGGCTAGTCTGTATGGGAAATAACTGGTATGCCCTTAGAAATGCTACCTCTATACATGAGCCCTGTCTCTGTTGTGATCTCTTTTCTTCCATACTGTGTGTGTAAAGAATTTTGCTTCCATTGACAAAGACAATAGGTTTTAGAGTTTCCCAATTATGTGGGACAAGGGGAAAGAATGGTAAGAAAACTAACTTCATGGTCACACGATGTGGTTCATTGATAGGAAAGCTGCCCTAATATGTTAAATACTAGATTTCTGCAGGACTAGAATTGAAAATTGAAGGGGAAAATAAATTCAGTTTGTTTGAGGGAGAATTACCTCTTTTCCCAGCCTTTTGACTCTAATACTAAAATAGGTAAAACTTGGATGCTCCTATTCATTTGCTAGAAATTAGAGCTTGGTGATAGATAACTGATTTTTAGTAACAACCAGAAACAAATTGGATTTATTGCTTTGGTTGGATATTAGAAAAATTAGGGTACCATTGGAGCTTAATGCTTTTTCTGTTTATCAAACAAAACCAACCACTCCTCTGTTTTAAATATATATTCTAAATTAAATATTTTTCTTTCTGCTTCTTGCTTTGATTGCTCCCATACCATGTAATAGGAATTTCTAGTTTTGTTTTTATTTTTCAGTTGCTATCATATAGACAAAATAAGCTTCTACTATCAAACAAATATTGGTGTCGGTAAAATTGTTAACATACTTTTCATTAGCTTGCTTACAGATTATAAATTTGACAAAAAATTTGATTGGATTAAATGGAACACTTACTCCTATTGCTTTTCTGTTTGGTGGATTCTAGAAGGCCAGAAATTAGAAGTAATTATTTAAGGTTATTAAATTTAGATAAAGGAATTATTTTCTGAGCATCAAGTGCATCTGAAACATGCATTAGATATAATCATGATCACTTATTCCAACAGGGTCAGAATCAAAAAAAGGTCAAACAATGTGATTCTAGTGTTGGGCTATACTGCTCAGAACACCTAGAATGATTATCATCAATCCTTATTTCTCATTGGTAAGAGTGTTATATGTTATCTTTTTCATACATTTTTCTTGGTCTTCACTCTGTTATCTCATTTTATATAGCAGTTCTTACATTACATATAGTCTGGTCTGTTTAGGTAGATCTTCTCTACCTATGGCAAATCACTCTTATCCTAATGGTAAATAGTTTTATTACAAATGTCTACTTGTCAAGACATAAATCCTTCTGTCTTGATGATCCTTGAGGCTATGACATCTCCCCCCCCCCATACAGTTAGGTACCCTCAGCTAGGATTTCTTTAGACCTCTGCTTTTTGAATTTTCACCCTCTCTTTGACTGGTTTCTGTTTATATTCTACTTGATCAAATTAAAAAAAATTAATACATGTATCATAAAAGATAATGAGGAAGATGGATGTTAATTGGCAGCCCATTTTGCAAACTGGGCAGTAATTATTAGCAAAAAACACTGTCTGAAAACTTGGTGACAGATATTTAAATGAAGAGTGGGCTTCATGTAACTAACATCTGCTGGCCAATCCTACACTCAGGGCAAAGATATGGTTGTGAATCTTATGGATGAGCAGATGTCTCCCAGAAAGACTTACACCTTGATGATTTTGAGACAATGCAGGATTGTGATAAACACCTAGTGTTAGACAGGGTAATAACTCTTCCTGAAACCTTTGACAGTTAATTCTAATTGTTTACCTGGCATTTATGAATAAATTGTTATACACATGAGTGTTTTTTAAAACAATACAATTGAAATCTTATGGAGAGTATTTGTTCCACCTTGGGAGAGATCAACATAGCTTGTTTTAATGACTGTGTCCATACCCACATAGAATACCAAGGATTCTCAAAAGACCTTTACATGATTATATGTGTCCAGCCTGTCCCTTTGAGATGTTACATAAAATTCTGGCCTAAATTAATATAGCCTCAGAGAGTTGTAACACATGTGTGTCAAAAAAAGATGAGAAGATGATTATTCCCAAAACATAACTGTTGAAATGATATTAACAGACTTGGGATAGTATTTTTTGATACAGTTTTGAGTTGGAATTTCCACACTCTAGTAAGTTGCATGTTTTCTTGGGTTCCTATTATGGAAAGAGACCTGTTCTTGGTTAAAATAAGGTAAGGTAAGGTTTTAAAAAATGCTGATATAACTAGAAAGTAGTGGAATAAGGCTATCCTAGGAAGACATCTTGGGAATTTTTCTCTGACAAGAATGACACAAAATTCATAAATGCCGTCTTTCATAAAGCAATATCCTTGAAGAAAAATCTATCCCAAGTTTGGAATTTATCCAATGTTAATTGCTCACTATCCTTCCCATTTTTAAACATGATCTGACTGCTGATATCTTGTAGAATTTGGGTCTGGTTCTGCCTCTCCAGCCCATGGTCCCAGAAATAAGACTCAGATTCAAAATATATATACATGTAGGTTGGCCATATAAGTAGGCTCTTCTCTGACTATTTCTAAAATAAATTTTCTTATTTATTTTAAACTACAACCTACAACGTTACTGGTTACCGGTGCTAAGGTATTTATGAGTCTGTGTCTTCACATCTTTCTTGGTGAATCTTCCAGTTCCTGACTCTCTGGAGCATCCTTTCTGCTTGCCAGATGTTCTACCTCCTATTTTTTGCCTAAGCTATAGTCAATAGCCTTTTAACTGATAGGCAATTTATCTATACAGTATTCAGATATTCTTTCTAAAATTTCCTTTTTTTAATCCAATAAAAGGTTCGTTTTTGTAAGTGAAATTTGAATAATATTGTAAGAATTATGTTACAATAAAGAAAATGATAAGGCATGATATACATATATAATTTCCATCCACATAGGAAATGGCCACTCAGGGAAAAGTATTTTATCACATATTTTAATTGGTGATCTCAGAGTTCTATATATAAACAAATTTTTATCCTTATATGTATTGTCATTTTAAAAATATTTTGATATAGAAAGTCTTACTAAATTCTAAATAACTCAAACTTAGTTGTGGGACTATATCTATTTAATCTCCCATCTTTTTCAAAGGCCTGAGGAGTATACATGAAGCACAGGGATTCAGATTCCAGCAATGATACAAATGAGAGAGGTGGCTGACTGCCTAGTTCCCAGTATTAGCTCTATAATTTTAGAGCATCTATATTCAGCCTTCTGTCCCAGTATATCTGCAAGATATTTTGTGCAGTAGGAATTAGGAAGGACATCCTTAGCCTGTGTTGGCAGAGCTTAGCAGTTGGGTTTCCTGTATCCATTTGCCCCTTTTGAACAGAATTTAGTCTGTAGCTTAATTCAGGGCATTGCCTTTGCCCAGTAGGTAGCTTTCCACTACTAAAGAAACTCCATATTGAGGTTTGTGATACTCATCATCTTCTTTGAAGCAGAATGGAAGTACTGTCAATAACAGACTTGCCTTGTATACAAAAGATTGTATAATAATGAATAATTTGAAGTGACATATTCTGTGAGTTTCTGAGATTTTTGAAGACCATCCATCTATTTATAGCATATTTGAACAAGCAAACATTGTCTGTATTCAGCAACCTATTACTTGTTCAACCTATGATATATATATATATATATATATATATATATATATATATATATATATATTTCTGTGTTAATCCAGACTAGTATTTAACAAGACTATGAGTTTGATTGACTGACTGTTAACTTGAATTCTTTAATTATTTTTTTAAAAAAATTGTAATAGCAGTTACTAAAAGAAACAGGACAAAACTTTGCATTTTCAAATAAGTTGCATAGGTACAATACACATAAAAGAGTTGAAACATAATGTAGAGTCTGTAGTAACAAAATTAACCTTAAATATTGTATCAACCTATATCAATATACAATAATCCTTGAGTATAAACACAAATAACCTTATTTGAGAATAGTAATAGACCTATGTGAAAGACAAAAATAAATAATCTAAACTTTATGTCATTATTTTAATACAATAATACTATATTTCTCCCTTTTGTTCTCAACCACTTGTCCTTTGTCCAAGAAATAAAGAATAAAGAAAAGTAGAAATTCCTAAGTCTGAGCTTCTTGTCCAGGACCATAATTGCCTGTAATCATCCACTAAAATGACAACATATGTTGTTGTCATAACTCATAAAATGATAAAAATCATCTTATCCAATACAAAGAACTGGGACCAGAGTCTTCTGATAATTGATTTCTGTTGTACTGTGGTGAAGAATACCATTGGTGGGGTGGGGGGAAGAAATTTAGAAAATAATGGTTAGTCTTAAGAAAGCCAGGTATAATCATGTGTTTTCCAGTCCTTATATGCTGAGAAACCCAGCCCTTAGCTGAAGTCATGACTGGTAAAGTGTAAAAGGCTAGACAATCCAAGGTCATCTGGGATCAGCAGCCATTCCTGGAACTATTCTGGAAACAACTTCATAATTGTTGTGTAAATGGAGAGATCTACTGCACTGTTCCAGGTGATGGAAGTAAATGGATCAGGAAAAAGCACTGAGTATTTTTTTAATTAACCAAGTTAGTGCTTCATATGCTTTCCACCCTATTGTACCCCAAATTGATGTGTAGAAAAAATAATTGATACTTATAGAACAAATTAACCCATGCTCTAATATACTTTATAGTTAACTGTAGGCTTATAGTTAATGTTAGTATCTCATTAATTGTGAACATTATGACATTGGCTCATGACACATTACAATGAGTTCTAATAATATTTCACTACATTTATCATCAGTGTCATTCTACTCTTAATTATAAAAAGGTAGTTTCAGAAATTTTCATGTTTTTCTCATCATTTGTTTAAGGTATTCATTTTCCTAGGTAGATACAATAATTCTAGTCATTTTTATTAATCATTTTATTCATTTACATTTCAAATCATATCCCCTTTCCTGGTTATTCCTCCAAAATACCCCCCATTCAATCCTTCTCCTTTCCCCCCTCCTGTTTGCCACTATCTAGGTGCTCCTCCATATACTCACTCACTTCTGTCTCACCTCTCTAACTTCCCCCTATGCAGAGGCATCATGACTCCCTCTCTTCTTATTAATGTCAGATAAAACCATCCTCTCCTACATATGTATCTGATTTCCTGGAAGCCATATGCATCTTGCATTCATGTACACTCTTTCGTTGGTGATTTAGTTTCTGAGAGCTCTGGGTAGTCCAGTTAGTTGATATTGTTCTGCTTACGGAGCTTCAATCCCCTTCAGATCCCTTAGTCCTTACTCCAGCTCTTCCTTTGGGGTCCCTGGGCTCAGTAAACTGATTGGCTGTATACTCATTCAAATATTCGTCAAATTCGTCAAATGCTGGTAGAACTTCTCAGAAACTGCCCTATCAGACTCCTTTTAGCAAACACTTCTTGCCATCAAGCAATAGTGTGGGGCTTTGATGTCTGCAGATGAGATAGATCTCTAAGTAGGGCATTCTTTGGATGGTCTTTCCTTCAGTCTTTGTTTCATTTTTTCTCCCTGTTTTTCCTTTGGACAGAAACATTTCTGGGTTAAAAATCTTGAGATGCCACTGGAGGTCAGACATCTATCCCCGCCTTGGCAAGATTAAAATTGCCACAGCCCTTCTATACTTGGAGAAGTGAAGAGATATCAGGGGCAGCCCTGATTATACACTGAAGGCCTAAAGTCAGCCATAAGCCCAAAATCAGCAATAGGCCTGACATTCATGCCTGCTAACACAAAGTCTTGGGTCTCTATGGAAAAACACTGAAACAGATGGCTATAAACTATTGTAAACAGGCAGCTTTTGTGGAAATCTACCAGCCTGAGTAGTCATAGACCTTCTAAATAGGCAGCCTTAGCAGATAGTACCAAATTAGATAAGGACAAGTGAATCATATCAGAGTCATAGTGACTTGATCCCTGAACCTTTATCCAGCTGATACCCTGTTCTGAAAAATATCTGTACTCCCCCGAATACCTATGCTCCTGTGTCATCCCCTTCCCCACATCCTGCATTTTCATGTTAATAAACACTGTGTTAAAAAGTAAAAATTATGATTTGATAATTTAAAAAAAGAGAAAGAAAAAAAGAATTAATAACACACAGTGTCCCTGTGGCTCTGCCGACTTAGCTCCTGACAATCCATATTCTTGTTCTCAGAAATACTATGAATTATAAAATATTATTGTGTTTTTTTATTACTATCCTGGGTCAAATAATTTTTATTGATTTCATTTTACACTTCAAAGTTTGTAGTGACTTAAAATGCCCATCAACATAATTATAGGTCACATTTATTTTCATATTGTAAAATGCTAGTTAATCTTTTGAACATTTTTAAAAACTGGATTCCTTTTTGAGAATTTTATATATGGGCACTGTATTTACACAGTTTTCCCTTTTCTCTCCTTCCTCGCACTCTTCATAACCCCCCATACTTTTTAAATACATCTTGTTATTTAATTATTGTTTATAGATGTATACATGTATAAGTATATATGTATATACAAATATTGATAAATAAAGTGTTTTAAAAATAATTGAGATGCCTGGACGGCCCTATCCCTAAACTGGGAGCCATACCTATCTATATGAGGTGATTTCTACAGTTTTATACCTTTTGTTGGGTATTTCCACTAAAGTCATTGCCATTGTCTCCTAGGGTCTCTCTCTTCTCTGGAGTGTGGAATTTCTAGTGGTTACCCTCAGTTCTCCATCTTCCACTGCTACATGTTTTTATTCAATTTTCTGGCCCTCTGTATTTCTTTTTTGTCACTTCCAAATCCTGGTTTTTGTCAACTTTTTCCCTCACCTTCCTCTCTCACTCCCATATCCCTACCTTCTGTGATAATTTTGTATCCACTTCTATGTAGGATTGAAGTAGCTACACTTTTGTCTCCCTACTTCTTGACCTGTATATGGTTTGTGGGTTGTATCAAGGGTATTCTGAACATTTGGGGTAAAATACACTTACCAGTGAGTACATATCATGTGTGTTATTTCAGTCTGGGTTAAATCACTGAAGATGATATTTTCTATCCATTAATCTACCTGTCTGTCTGTGTACAGAAACCTTGAGAGTTTTTATCAGTATTGCTCTGTAGTAAAGCTTGAGGTCAGGGATGGTGATTCTCCAAGAAGATCTTTTGTTGTTGAGAATGTTTATTTTTATCCTGTATTTTTTGTTATTACAAATGAATTTGAAAATTGTTCTTTCTATCTCTGTGAAGAATTGAGTTGGAATTTAGATGGTATTTGCATTGAATCTTTACTTTGCAAAAGCAACAAAAAAGTAAGATAGCCATTTTTATTATGTTAAACCACTGATCTATGAGCATGGGCAATCTTTCCATCTTCTGACATCTTCTACATTGCTTCAGAGTCTTGAAGTTCTTGTCATACAGGTCTTTCACTTTCCTGGTTAGATATTTTCTATTATTTGTAACTATTGTGAAGGGAGTCATTTTCCTAATTTCTATCTCCAGAGCTAAAGAGGATTACAACCCCGTGGGAAGATCAATATTAACTAACCAGACATCCAAGAGCTCCCAGAGAATAAACCACTTTTTCTTCTTAATACTGGCATTTTAGTTTGGTTTGAACCTATGCAGGGTGGTTTGTATTATACAATCTTTGTGAGTTTTAATATGTTTCAATAATGTTGTGTTTCCCTTAGAGTTATCTAACACCTCTGCCCCTTACAAATTTTGATTCCTTCACATATGTCTATTAAGTATGAGAAGATTGTTGTGAAAAAAACATCCTATTAGGAACCAGTGTTACAAAGTGTCTCATTTTCTGCATACAGCCATTTTCTGTGTATACCAAGACCTTCTTAGGTCACTACATAGTGGATGAACAAGGACCTCTAATGAGGGTTGAGTTGTGCACTTATCTATAAGTATCACATTATGTCTTCAGGACTCATTTTATTTTTATATACCTTTTGCTGAATAAAAGAAGTAGGATTCATATGCAAGGAATATATCAAATATAGCCAATCACGTGTGTAATATATTGCTGAAAAATTGTAAAGAAACAGTAAGCTTCATGCAAGTAGTTTCTTTTGGCTGGTCCTACACTTAATGGAAAGATACATGAGGTATTGTCAAAGAGATAACATTTGTTTCCTAGAAAAACCTCTAAGCTTCTCATCTTAGGAAACTATAATTGTGATGGTCACCAAATGTGATCTTTTAAAGGAGAACTAAACATGGCACTTATTTATGTCTCATAATTCTAATTGTTTCACTTGAAATTATGCAAATAATTCAACAAGGAATTATACTATATGTCAGACATATGGTAGATGGTATATGATATGTGTTATATGATATATGATACATGATGAATGATATGATTACATGACATATGGTATATGATTAATATATGATATGCGACAGGTGATATGTGATAATGTATAATAGAATATTCCATAGTGTAAAGTATATATTGCATGATATAATTAGTATATAATATATATATTATGTATATATGTACACACAATGTATTCATGTCTGCATGCATGCATGCTTGTACACATACTATTAAGGAGTCTAGTGGAGTTAGAATCCATATATGCAACTGTGGAAAAGCCTTCATTCCTGAATGAAAAGACTTTGTGGTTCTTTTTTTTAAAGCTTAGAAGTTTAGTTCATTGTCATTGTGTTTGGTAGCAGGACAGCATGCAGCCAGTCATGATTATGGAGAGTTGCATGACATTTTTATATCTGGATTTTTTTTGTAGCAGGAATAGACATTGAGCCCATAGGCGTAGCTTTAAGTTATAAAGTCTCAGAGCCAACCAACAGTGATATACTTCATCCCAACAAGGTCACACTTCCTAATAGTGCCATTACATAGAACTAGAGAAGGCCTATTTTATGCAAACCACATTATCCTTTGTATTGGAGTTCCCAAGATTTAGTAAGTAGTCTACTACCTACTTACAAATAAGCCCAGGAATCTCATTTGTTCACCAGAAGAATTTGGTTGGAACTGCAAAATAATTTGCCAATGGTACAGGAATTGCAAAAGATAAAAATTGGGGGAAGATTGATACTTTATTTATGTCTTTCTCTGAGGGAAGGAATCTTAGCAGCCCTAAGGTAATTGGGTGTTAATGACAAAACTGAGAAGTGGGTATTTGCTAATCGGATTATATACTTCCTCCGGTTGAGGAATGAAGCACGGAACTTAAACACCATTGATTGAAGCTTTAGACATTTTAAGAAAACTTTGTATTGTTGTATGTTTCTACTCTGTTGATAAAGTGACAGTGGCATGGCAAACGTTAGGCTACTAAGAGATGACAGTAATGTGAGCCCATGATGCAGGAATGTCTCTAGGTTAAGTCAAATGCCTGTAGTTTTTTTTCTATGTAGTATGCAGTAGCAGTACTAATTGATTGACTGGGAGTCATCTCATCAGGCAAGTAGTATTACTGAGTTGCTATGCAGGCACCAGAATAAATGATGTGCATCTGTCCTCTTGTGAACTGACACAATTGCGGGATATTGATTATGTAAATTGTGATATGTATGAGAATGTAATTCTAGACTTATGCTTCTGCTAATGGTATTGTCATGGACATACAAAGTGAATTAGATAAAGAAGAACAATAGAAATGTCAGCTACTTTGCTTTTAATTTTCCAATTGAAGAAAAAGAGGAAAGGCTCATATTACAACAATAAAAAGAGCATAGCTTGATACTCCCAAGTGTATCCGATTTTAATAAGAAAGGGAGGTACTTGGGAAAAATAAATATAACTCAAGTCCCAAAATGTTATAGAGAAAAGACAAATAACTGAGCCACAACGTATATATTAGTTTCAAAAAAGCAGAGAGAAAAGAAACCCCAAGAGAAGGGACATGAATCATAGAATTACTTTTTTATATACTCAAGTAAATATGCTAAACTGACATAAATAGTGATCAAGGGAGAGGAAAGAAAGGAGAGTAGTTGTGGGGGTAAGGGACAACAAAAGAATGTCTCTAGATAAAAAGGAGATAGGTGTGGCCAGTAGGAAAATGGCAGCTTATAAATATAAATTGGGAATCCCTTAACTAGAATAAAATGTTTAATTTTGATTGAGTCTGTTAACTGGGTGAGTCAATTTGGGCTTTGGATTGCTGGACTGTAATACTATAATAGGTAGACCTACATAGTGAACCTCAGGAGGGAGAGTTTTCCAAATAAGGGTATACATCTTTGTGACAAGCTTTAGGAATGTAACTTAATACTTTTTAGCTAGGGAAAAGAAATGGAAGAGTGGAGTAAGCCTGCCAGAGTCATGTTTGCCATGCTGGCTAGGTCCTTTCACTATCCCTTTGATCTAACAATTATAGGATTCTGTGCCATACTGTGTGTTTTCTTAACATCCAATTGAGAAAGGACTTGAATAAAGATTGAGAAGAACAGGTACAAGAGATCACTAAGAGTAAGTGGGTATACATGCGCAACAGAGAGGGCTACAAATAGGATAAAAGGTAGCAAGGACTGGATTTATCAAATATATGAAGGGAGCATAGAGATTGGATTACAGTAGCTAAGGAAACTGTCAGGAGAGAACAGGCAAGAAAGAAATGCATTGATATGGAGAAACACATGGCCAAAGAACAAACTTTAGTGGTATACAGATGTCTCTATATATCCTATGTCTATCTATAATTGTTAAATGTCAATTTTAAAAATTTAAGAAACAGAGGCAACTACTGCAACTTGAGAGAAAGCCCTTTTATTTGCCTTTAATGAGTTGTAACAAAGGAAAATAAAGAAGGAATTGGACAAGACATGAAAAAGAATTACTTCAGAGAAGTACAGCCTTAGAAAGACAAACACCAAGCACATCCTTATGGACTCTACTGATGTTCTGTGAATACATATGTCCAGGTGTGCAAAAATATGGCCTACTTAAATATGTTATTTAAGGGGTTCACAAATTTGATGAAGTACTTTTTTGGATTCTTAGATAAATATTTATGACATGGGAAGAAAAAGCAGGAAACAATTAAATGGCTAGCTGCAAAACACCTGACTCAAACTTATATGAATGCATGCACAGGCATGTGCACACACACACACACACACACACACACACACATTACAACAAACAAATAAATATAAATATACATTTACACAGGCATACATAAACATAAGCATATTATACATACACACCCCAATATCTTATGATCAAATATATTAGGATATAATTAACTTTATAAAACATATAAAAGCAGGAGGAACAGTAGCACTTCTTAACTTCATCAAGGTTATCATTGGCACGATGAAATACCATGACCAAAGAAGCCTGAGGAGGAGTTTATTTGGCTGTTTCCATATCACTGTTGACTATTCAAGTTATAGGTCAGGAAAGGAGCTCAAGCAGAGCTGGAACCTGGGGTACAGAAGCTGATGTAAATCCAATGGAAGGGTACTATTTATTGGCTTTTTCCACATGGTTTGCTCAGCCTGCTTTCCTTCTTATATAATCCAGAATTACCAGCCCAGGAATTGGAAACATAACACAATAAATTGCACATCAATTGCATATCAATCACTAATTTTAAAAATGTTCTATGGCTTGCATATAGCCCATCTATGGAGACTAATTTTTAACTGCAGGTTCCTCTTTTCAGGTGGCACTAACTTGTGTTGAGTTGGTATAAAAGTATATAACATGATACCAATGGTATTCTTGGCTTGATGTGGCACTAATTACCTTCAATCTTAGTACTCTGGATGTACAGATATGCAGATATCTGTGAGTTCAAGGCCAGTATGATCTACCTAGTGAGTTCCAAAATAGAAGACAAGCATAGAGAGATCTTGTGTCAAAATAAAAATCAAAAACGGATTACTAATGGTCTCCCTTGTTGAGAGAATCTCTTTTAAGCATCACACCTCAAACACAAAGAAAAAATGTCAATGACAAATTAGCTGAGGCAGAAAATAGGATTTAGGTCACTGGAAGGAAAAGAGAAGATTGTAGAAACAATAATTAACAAGTTTAGCTACAGATCAAGAGGTAGAACCAGAAAACTTTAGGCAGAAAGGTAAAGTAATGCATGGAGGCAGGTCACTTATGAACAGTCTGAGAGATGACTGTAGAAAGCCTTGACTTCTTGTTAGCAACAGGGTAAATTGTCTGCTTGTCATACAAACATCATTCCTCACATGATTTATAGTGCTGCTATGTTGTGCTTGCAGAGAGTAGCCTAGCATAACAGCCCTCTGAAATACTCTGCCAAGTAGGTAACTGAGTTAGATGCAGATATCCACAGACACATGTTAGACAGAAGTCAGTTAAAAGAATAATTGAAGGCACTGAATAAGATGACAACCCCACAGGAAAACCAACATTGTCAACTAACTTGGACCCCTGGGAGCTACCAATGACTGAGCCACCAATTAAAAATATACAGTGGGGCTTGCAGCAATAAGATATGTATAAGAATGCTGCCACTTTGGGAAGAGGTTGTACTAATCCTGTAGGGCCTTTATGCAAAATGGAGAGGGACTCTAAGAGGGACTCTGAGAGAGGGATTTGGAAGGGACAATACTTGGGATGTAAATAAATAAGTAAAACTCTCTCTCTCTCTCTCTCTCTCTCTCTCTCTCTCTCTCTCTCTCTCTCTCTCTCTTTCTCTCTCCCCCGCATAAAATTTGATTGTGAGTTTTTGTATTTGTTCTCATATTCTGCAAAGAGGAAGCTTCAGAAAATGTCATCATTAAAGACATCACTTACACAAATCACTAAAAACAGAGAAGTTGAACAAGTGTCTATAATAGAATATTTACCCTACACACTGGCTACTTTTTGCAGAAGGTTCTCTATAGGATACTAAAAGAGAAATGCAATCCCCAACTCAATATCAAAACCTTTGATCAATATTGAAGGCTGGCCTGCAACATATCTAGGGCAAGGGTAGCATTAATCTTGTGGAAGTAACTAACTAACAAATGAGTTGCCTTAATGCACACCTGTCACAACCCATAGCTGACAGTGGTTGAGTGCACAGGAACCAGAAAATAGATAGGCCCCAGACCTAGATATTATGTAGTTACAGATTTCTGCCATAATTAGCCATCATCAGTTTATAAGAAATACATTATGATATGTTGAAAAACAAACAAATGATACAAAAACAAAGAAAAGGATAGAAGAAGGGTGAAGAGAACTAAAAAACAAAACAAAACAATACAACAAAAACAAAAGTTGAAGTATGAAAGAAAATGAGAGACATGTCACTATGAGGATTGTGTTGGAAAGGACATGAACCACCAGGAGCACAGAAGCATGAATGATATTATAGAACGAAGTAAAATAACTTTTACTATTAACAGGTATATCTCATAAGTAATAATTATACATTATCCTTATTATTTGGGAGCATATATTCCTTCAAACTACAATAAATTTTGATCCATTAATATTAACAAACCCTATGCAATGTGAAATCACAACTATAATAAACATTTGAACCTGTTAATACAAATTACTGCCGATCAAAAGAAAAAGGTTAGGAATAATTTGAAAGCATATTTAGTGCAGATGTGTACATTGTCATAAGGTTGGTTCACTTGTGACATTGAGGGTATAAAAGAGTCTTTGGTATTGCTTGTCTTCAGCTACATATGTGCTGCTCACAGGGGAACAGCATAAACACAGTCATAGCTCCTAAAATTTTAGTCAACTATGCAAAATCTAAAGTTGAAACTTGAGGATAACTTTACAGGAAAGCAACAGAGTTAGGATGGAAGAAAAAGAGAGTAGCTGTTTTTTCATTTGATGAACTGGTTGCACAGGGAAAGAAATATTTTTCAGGGAAGATTTGTGTCAGAGGGTACTTATACTCCTGGAGATCTCTATGCTTCAGATCATATATCATCAGTGCTAAATCGACTGTTTGTATATTAAAAAGAGATCAAATTAAGTGGCCATGGATTATTAGTCATAGATATTGTGGATAACCCTATTTTAGTATGCAATGGTTATATTTTTAACAAATTATATGACATATGAATATTATGTTAAATGTTTACAAAATAATGACACCATAATAACAATTCTACACATTCTCATATAGACACTATACCCATATACACAAAGTGCTTCTCTGCATAAACACACACACACACATGTATCCACACACACACAAAAATATTGTAGTATGTCTAGATTTTGAATATTTCTTTTCTAAAATGAATGCCTCTTATTATATCTTTACCATTATTATAATTTAATACAGTATATTATGAAACTGTACACAAGTATGCATTTAGATAATTAATTTCAATGTTTGTAAGTTGTAATGTGCATAAATATATGAAATTGTGTGATAAATTTACAAATAATCATAGCTCCTCAGGATAATTGCTGAGGCAGTTTACAAAGGTTGAGCACCGGAGTGCATTTGACAGCCTGTGATTACAAGCAGCAGTCTAGACACAAATGGAGGCTTTATTATAGATACCATTAGCCACATACAGGCTAAAAGGCACAGACATTATGCACAGTTTTTTTCTTCTTTTAATTAGCTTCAGAAACCAAAAAATAATTACATAATATTTTCATTTTTCTCCTTCTATTTCATCCTTATTTTTATTCCTGATGCATCATGAAGGGAGCGGAAAGAAAAGATGGAGGAGCTTTGATGTAAAAATCTCCATGGTAACAGCAGGCATTTGCTTTCTTTATCATGTTTGAGATCTCTCTCCTGATTGGTCCCAGACCTTTTCTTTATTATTCTACATATACTCAGCCATTCTGATTCAAACACAGCTAAAGAAATCCATTCACAGACAAAATGTTTCAAGTGCTACCGTTGATGTCTAGCTCTCAGTTTGTACCAGGCTCTTGCTGGAACTTGACTAAAAGCTGCTTCTGTGAGAAAGAGGAGTTCTCTGGATACCTGCAGATAAAAATGAAAGTCAGCGTGCTCAGGTAACTTGCTATGATTCTTCTCATTCCTGCTCTAAATGAAACTGTTCCTGTTTGCTGTGTAAGGTATTTGTTATCGTTTCTGGCCATTGCTTCAATTTTAAGATCTATCATTTAGGACTCAGCCTTGGAGTTCTGCTTCATCTGCAAGGATGGTGTATTATCTCATCCTTCAGTATCTGACAGAGACAGGGGACCTGTTGTCTTTTCATCTGCTTTAGGGGATCAGAACTGTAAAGGATTTTTGTATTAGGACATCAGTTCTTGATACCATGATTTTTTTCTGAAACATGTTCTGACATCACCATACCTGGTATGCCGCTGCTTTCTGAGAATACTAAAACCCTAATACTGCAATTTTCTTTTGTTATCATCTTACTACCATAAAAAATCTCAGATATTTTACATTACATTTCAATCCAAATTCTAATATCAGGTTTACATTGTTACTGTTGGGAACATACCCACTTACATGTGTGCATACTTCATTCTTTAAGGATAGTAAAAGCAAATAGTTTGCATATACTCCAATGTAAACCTTAACATACCTAAATTTCTTTTTTCTTTTACTTTGATACTTATTACAATGGTTTCCAAACACCACCCACTTTCCATGAGTCATAGTATGTATGTTACATTAGTTATCTAACATTGTCTTAAATACTCTTTATTATCACCTAGAATTTTATTAAATTGTAATTATTACATATTGTTTTATGGGTATTTTGTGTACTCTGCTAATTTTATAAAATTTAAGTTTTTATACTTGTGCATAATCTATGAGCCTCAATTGCATTTACTTTTATCTAAACGTTGATATGTGACAGAATCAATTGATGTTAATATGCTTAATATATCATACTACACTATACATGGCATAAGCTTAATGTAGGTATCTCATGAATCTTGAACTTATTATTCTTTATTTAAAACAGAAATTGTTATTAAAGTCTTAATGAATTTTCTCAGCTATATTTTCCTGGTAACTATATAGTTAACTATAGAATTGTGTTTCAGTAATTTGTTGTATTGTTCTGCCCATCAGCAGCATTCTTTTTGCTTCTTTGTATCTGACAAAATAAAGATTTATCAGATTTTGGGGTTCATTTAAAATAAGTAAATGTACATCTGAATAACCAAGCATGAAAAATTAGTTGAAAATGATTGCAAAGACAGAGATTGTGGTAGATTCCTTGGATGCTTTATTGTGTATTACACAAGGGACTTCTAACAAAATGACTTGGAAAGATTATAGTAAGCTTTGTCTGTTAATGTAGAAAATACACATATATAAAGGCAGATAATTTTTGAGACCCTACTGTTTTAAATTATGAATTGCAATTATAGAAATGGGTTGCATTCATAGTAAAATTATTCTCAGATTCCTTAGACGAGGGATTATAAATCAATAAAATCTGTTATCAAATTTCTTGATTATGTTCCTGGACTGAATAAAAATGAGTGTTCTATGTCTGAAAATGTTGATTTTACTGATGTCCAGCTTAGATACATAAATATAAGACTAGTCAAGATTATACTGTCTTTTTAAAAAGACTGACTTATCCTCTGTAGGTACCACTAAGGATGATAGGGACAAAAGCCAAAATACTATTCTCTTGTGAATCTTGCAGGTTTCATACTATGAAGTGCCAGTCAATGTGTACTATTACCAAGTTCAATAAAGGTATGAGAATTTTACATAGAACCAAAGTTCTTTTTGGATTAAATGTCCATTCTGATGGAGGCAAGAGTTGATGTGTTTTTATATGGGTTACTTGCACTAATAATTTTGAAAAACTAAGTCATAGTCTCTAGTGAAGAAACATCTTGTATTGGTTGCTTAAATGCAGTACCAGGTAAAATAATACCCTACAATTGTTTATATTCTCATAAATTATTGCTATATTCTATGTCTGTTAATTTCAGCTTTCCATTTCTTAATTTTCCTCATTTGTTTTACCTTAGCTTTCTACACAGAAAAAAAAATACAACAGATTTTTCATGAGGCCTTTCCAGAGACAGTGCTATGAGAAAAGTGCTTCAGGGTTTCACTGTAGTGAGAAAATTGTGAGTTATTTATGTAACACTATCTAAAGCTCAGATACTCTTTAGAAAAAAAGATTGAAAGGAAGGAAGTGATAGAGCCTTATCTCATGGTGCTCCTTAGTCCTATATTCAAAGCCACATCAGCCATTTTGGGCAATCATCTATGCCACCTAGTAAATAGATATCCTAGCTGGGATTACAGTTTGTTTACATCCACTTATTATATGCCAGGAAAATGTAAAAGATCCTCACTCTAGTATCCAAATGCTCAGACAATTTATTGTAGAAAAATTTACACTTACTGAATATAGCCCTGTAAGTGGATACAGGCCAAAAAAGAGTATGGGAGGTTGACACTCTCATGTGATCTACAAGAGAGCCATCTTTTTTATTGGATAGTGAATTTTTTCTGCAGCCTTTTTCTGAGCTCACACAGCACAGAAAATATTCAATAAAAAATACTCTGAAAGTTTTTCCAATAAACATACCAGTTTCCTAGGGAACACATTGGGCTTTGTATTGTATTGGGGTTTGTATTTAGGGCTAAAAATTTTCTGTTGGATAACAAATTTGGTTTTTTTTTTTTTTTTTCATTTCCAGAAAACTGTATCTCTTGCTGTCAGCATTATCTAAGTGCTTAAAATGTTTGAAAATCAACTTCATTAGTATAATTACTGGCACTTCTAGAAGACATAATCTTACAGCAAATGGCCTTATATCTAAGATATTAGCATCTTTCTTGTCAATCTTCCACAATTACCTCTGAGCTTTAGACACAGGAAATGTTTAATCAAATGATATGCTGACTGTGATCCATACTATTTTGATTTGTTGTGCTTTTCTACATGTATTTATTAGATGATCTATGGGCCTTTTAAGGAGTATTTTTCTGATTACATATGGAATTTTCCTTTGGAGAGTATGTGATTATCTAAACAATCACATTTTTGTTATAGATATTTTTAGAAAGAAAGTTAATATTGTGATATTTTCCCTGTTTTGTTAATCTTTATGTATTACCTTTTACATTTCTAAATAAAGTTCCTTTTCCATCCCCAATTTACTCCATCAAATCACTTGAAACCTAGTATTCTCCACCATATTACTCTGTCTATTCTCCACCCAAATAATTGTTCCTATTTGATTTTATTGTTCTTTCCAGTTATCATTTTATAGGTGTGCTGATATAAAGGGTTGGACCTAGAAGCCTCCAGTGAGATCAAACATTTGGCATCTGTCATTAATGATGTGGATTACCACACTCACTATGAACTTTTCTTGTTCTATCTGTCTATTTTAAAATATTATATTCTTTACTGTAGGCTATCATTTCACATTGCACATTTATTCTATTTTCATCATACTTCCATCAACTAAGGCATAGTTAGCTTTTTTTCATTTCCTGTGCATTGTGAATATAACACTAGTAAACATACTCAAGGCAGTAAATATGCAGAAGGATTGTGAATACTTTTGGACATATAACTAGGATTGATATAACTGTAGCATATGATATTTAGATTTAGATTTTTGATATTGTTGTCTACTGATTTCTAACTAAATTGAACCACTTTCTTATCCCAACAATGAGTGTTCTCGTTTCTCACTTATGCCAAAAAGTTTTTTGTCAGATTTTTGTTTATGTTTCTTAATTCTTAGTTGGGTGATATGAAATTTCAAAATTCTGTGGATTTGAATCTCTAGGTGAAACTATTTTCACAGCAGATGCCAGATTATGCCAGGCCATCCTGTGGATATTTGAACAATTCACCAACAAGGTGGAATCTAACTGCTGCTCTCTTATCTGAGATTTGACACTGTGAAGTGGAATGAGTTATTGGTCTCTGAAAAATTATTAACCATGGAATTTGGAATTAGGTGTGGTTAAAGTTAAACAGCATCATCAGTTAACATGAACTAAGAAAAGTTATTAAATGGGTTTTACTTCTGAATCCCTGTGATTTATATGAACAAACTAATGTTTCAAAGAATGCTATCATAAAATACCCTAGTTTTATTGGAGCTACAGGAGACTTGAACCAAAGACCCCATGTGAAAATACAAACAGTATAAATGGCCAAATTAAGATTAAAGTAGTGACAGGGAATATACTAGTGTTTTAGTTCATATACAAATATAGAAATTCCACTCTCTCCACTGACCACTTCACAGGACAAATAAGCACAATGGCTATATTGTGTTGGCAGAATAGCTATCAAATTACATTTAAACTAAGAAGATATAGGAAAAGGAAATAGGCCTTTATAACATGAATTATTCCCCACACTTCTGCCACCTCTTTGTAGATAAAACAAAATACTTTCATGAACAGTTATTGTAGAAAGAAGAAAACTTTGAAACTCTGATCCACAAATAGATATGTCCAGTACAATGTCCTCATATTCTTTGAGTAGATTCTCTTGTGGAAGAACATGAGAAAATACTGGACTATCTGTAGGTAGATAGAATTTTTTATAAAGATAAAATAAAGGGGAAAGTATATGTCTGCTTTCATGTATAACATAAAGATTGAATCTTTGTTTGGGTATGTTTTATGTGGAAGTTTAAAAACACACATAGATTAATACAAGTATTTTTATTATGTATTTCCTTTATTTATCATATGAACATTCTAGTTTGATTATTCCAAATTCTAATATTCTCTTCCAGTACATCTCTTGCCCAATCTACATACTGTCAAACTCATGACCTCTACAAAAACAGAGGTTTGTGTCTGGGTTTGTGTGTGTGTGTGTGTGTGTGTGTGTGTGTGTGTGTGTTTATGTGTCAATTCTCTATAGTGATATAGCATGATAAGTAATCTTAGAGTTTTTTTTACATACATACTTATTCAGAACTTATTAATTATAACTAGATTGAATCTTCTCTCTTGGGATGAATCCCTAGATAATACTGATTCTCCTTATCTTAGTAGGGAATATTTGCCTGTACTTTTTTTCATTTATGAGTGAAGACTTTTGAAATTTTTCCCTCTAGTTTGACATGGTGTTGTTATTTTGGGATTTTGATTATTCACAACCACTCATTAAATGACAGTACTTAAGCATATATATGTCCCTACAATTTGTATGTATGCAATTCAAATATAACTTAATGTCAACTTAAGAAAAAGCTTGAGTACGTTCTTCATAGAAGTCCCTAAAAGGTGAGCTCATCAGTCTATCTATGTGAGTGCCACAATTTGTGCTGGATAACGTACTGGATCTCTGCTCCTGGAAAAATATTTTTAAATTATTTCATGTATTTTTGGTATTTTAATATAATTGTTTTTCATATAATTTTTTCTTCCACCCCTCCCACTTATTTTATTTGATCTCTTTAAATCCCATGACATTTTCACTAATTGTTGTTATATACAAAACACGAACATATGTACACAATTTCATTTTTGAGACAAAAATAAATGTGGTCAGTACATAGTATTAGTTGTGTGAAAATGGGCTTTTATTGATGACTGTTTTGTGTTAGATAGCAAACTGGAGTGCTCTTTCTTACAGAAGTTTATCTCCTTATCTCATATTTCACTGGGTGTCTAAAATGCTATACTGAATTTGCAGGTTCTTGGGGTTTCTAGATACACATTAATATATCTATTTGGTGTCATTTTGTTAATTTTTCTTTAGTATGTGTAATTTTCAGATTTTATGTGTGCAGATTGTGTATGTTACACATAGAACCGTTTGCAAAAAGAAAATTGTGTCCTATTCTGCTGGGTATTATCTTTCTGCCCACATTCTGCAATATTGTCTTTGAATAATGGTAAATTTTCTGGATTCATCAGTCAGGGTAATACAGACCACTGTAATTCCTTTCCAGTTTAAACTGTTTAGTAATTCTCTAGTTGCATCTTAGTACTGTAAAGTTAGTAATTTGGCTGAAGGTGACAGGTAATTTATTTTCCTGTGGATATAAAGACAGTTAGAAATTATACTGTTTCAAAGAATAAAGATAAAACCTTTCCATTATGGCTCATAACATTACCCAACATGTGAAGTAATATAGATTTACTGTATTGAGCATGAATTCACTCACTTTCTGTGATATAATCATCATAACACAGTAGACATGCAGTGAAAAATTAAGATGAACACTAAGCCATTAATAGTCCTATGATTACTATGAGTGGGTAAAGTATATTATCAAAAAAGTTTGTAAAATTATGAAGTTTACCTTGAGATGTTATAATTGTAGTAAGCTGCATTGTTTATATTAACACATCATGGTGATAAAGAGTAGAAATGGTAACAATCTGAGTGTCAGAGGGTTTTTCTTTTTTCTAAAACTCATATAAGATGTTAAATGGAACTTCTTGGAAAGTAGAACTTAAGTGAAATTTTCATAGATTCTGAGATGTAATATAAGTAAGAGTCCTATAAACTGCCTATATTTCATTATATATATGGGGATCACAGGAAACACCACATACATCTGGCATTTCTTAATAGTTTAATCTCAGAAATGGAAAAAATGTTGAAACAGGAGTAACTCAGAACAAAGAATATTAACTGGGAGCAGCAGTTTGGTCTTTGAGCTAAATTCATCTGGTTAAGGTATTGCTCTTAAGGTTTGAATAGGCCCAACCAGGTAGATGGCTCATTTGTCAATGTGTTCATTTAAAAATATTAGTGCCTTGGATTTATTTATTGAATATACATAATAATACCCAGGCAAATTGTATTAGCATTCAGTCTTATTGCAGGAGGGAGGGTAACAGGAAGATATCTAATTATATGCCACACTAGACTAGACTATTTTGCAATTTATATTTCTTAGATAAGGTTTTTATGACATGAGCCAGTGGAATTATGCATCAGTATTGAAACAGTATTTGATGAATATTTAAACACAAATGCAGTCATGAATTGTGAAGACTTCTATTGTTTGTATAATTCTTATGCTACACCAAGCCAATCACAATCCCAGTATTGCTACAAGTAAGACTCATGAAGACCAAGCCTAATCAGAGTGATTACTTGCATTTAATGAGCTGCTGAAGAAAAAAGAGTCAGAATTTTTCATGGATTCTTGCCCTGAGAGGCTACCCATATTCCAGTATATGTGGTGAATTGCCCCAATGTTATTAGTGTGAGAGAGCTGACACCAACACTTGTTTGCCATGGAGTAGTGACTGTGTGGGTGATGCGCCTCCCCAGTACTCCTTTCCACCTCTGGCCCCAGTCATGAGAGTGGAAGATTCATCTCTCTGACCCTTGCTGGATACAGAACTCAGGAGAGACTGACTTTCACTTCACATGTTCAGCACCTGGACCTAATGGTGAAGGTGGGAGTGAGCAGGTGAATGCCAGTCTAGCCTAATTGTGTGCCAGGAGGTAGCCTGTGTGAAGGGATGGTTCCCTCTTTCCCCTGGCCACCTATGATAGTTAGGAGAGATTACCTCAGGGTCATGATAACACATGAACTGGCCCTGCTCCTCATTGGCTGCAGCAATTGGAAGTACAGATCATGTACCTCACATTGATAGCAGAGTAAAATTAAGTTGTTTTTAAAGATAGGAAGCATAGGAACATTGGATGGAATAGTCATATCAATTTTTGGAGAGCAATTCATTTTGTACAATGAAGTGGGTTTGTCAAACACACAATAATCATATATTAGTATTGAACCAAAAATATTTTAAAGCTATTAATTGCACCACAGAAACAGAAAGAAATGCTACTTTCATACAGAAATACCTGTAGCACCTCAAAAAATTTACATAAAACATTGAATTGCTGAGAAAATGCATATATGTTAAATAAATACCTCTTAAATTATTTGTTCACCAATATATTACTTTGAGATACTCTGTGGTATCTAGATGTAATTCTGAAGCAGAATTGTAAGCCAGTATTTTTTTTTCAAAATCTAAACATCCTTTGGCTGAGATACTGAAATATACATAAATACTAAATGACATAATTTATGGATGTTATCATTGTACTTTTGGAAAATGACGCATGTGAACAGCAAGCTTTACTTGGCAGCTAAGAGTTAAAATTAGAAAGGAAAAGACAAAAATGGGTGCTTTGTTAGAGAAAGCCAAGACTTATAACATGTAGCCAGATACATAATCAGCTTCCAGGCACCACTGGCTGTTTTTCTGTGCTGCTAATTGAAGCTAGATCTCAGGGTAAAATATATTTTCACTGTTTTACACTTTCACTTTCCATTCTTCTGCTGAAACACACGGAAACTGCCTAAACTCTTGACTCTGATTGAACCAAATGAAAGATCCCTGGTTTTTTTTTGTTTGTTTGTTTGTTTTTTGGTTTTTTTGTTTTGTTTTTACCAAAAATAATCATCAATATTCTAGCTCTCAAGAGTCCTTGTTTTCTGCTATCAGAATTTCTCAGACTGGTTTGTGATCTCTTTGTGGAGTCTCATATCTAACATAATGCATATCAGATATTTATGTTATGATTCAAAATATTTATGAAGTAATGACAAAATACTTTCATGGTTTTGAGTTGCTTCAACCTGGGGATCTATATTAATGTCTCAAAGCATTAGGAATATTGAATGCCATTAAGCTAGATGAATAAATACTAGATTCTGCCCAATTCTTTCTAGTCTTGACCTTTGTCTTTACTTTTGGTCCTGTAAGAACAAATGCCCAGATTTCACAAAACTTCATATATTTTTTCTTGTGGATATATAACTTACTTCTAAGACACTTATTTTTCTTGAAGGATATCATAATGACTTGTTGTGCTTTAAATAGTCACGTTGTGTTTACATTGATAAGCCTTTAGTCCTTGACTCACTGGTGTTCATTACATTAATTAAATTAAACCTGTATTGAGAGGTGGACAGATATTATGGGCATTCACTGCTTTGCACTTTTCTAACACTTACACTCCTGTCACTCTGTCATCATTCTGATTCAGAGTCAAATGAGTTGCAACTACAGAAACATCAATAAGCATGACATACGATTACTTTATTTCACTTGATTTTCTTTTTTGTAAAAGTTGTCAAACATATTCTACATTTTAAATATAGATGTGTGGGATTCTTGGAAATTTTCTATCTACAAGGTTATAATTTTTCATATTTGTACTTTATTATTCGATCTTTGATTAAAATGCTAAACTATAAACAGAATAATTTCCTTATTGATTTTTTAAAATTTAATACTGCTTAAATTAACTTTACAAAAATAATTGAGTACAAAATGTGGAAGAAATACACATCTGTTTTATTTTTAATCTGGAAGGTTGAACTTTGAAGATAAAATGATATATGTCATTGTTTTCTGATGTCTCTAACAAATTTTGGGGGTCTTTTATTATGATTCAGTTTTGGTTTTATGGAATATATCCTGTATCTCCTAACAGGTAACCACTTATCATTTTTGCATGTATATATTGTAACAAACTGTTTTCTTTTGAAGTGAAAATTAAATTTTGGCTTACGTAATTGTGGTTGACCTTTTGAGTTTTGTTTTTCTTGAAATTATTGTTGCATTTTCTAAAAGAAAAATACATTGTTTTCTAGTGACCACACCATGCTGACAAACTTTTAAACTACCATATGGGCCTACATGGAGACCTGATCATCTGAGTTCCTCAGAACTTCTTTACAGATCAACATCTGGAATCCTGAGCAGAGAAACAAGTGATGGTTCAATGGTTAAATATATGAGGTTTTAAAATCTTGTATTCCTATTTACTATATTTCTCATTTAAATTGCAACAGCAGAGGCAGCTTTGGCAACAGTAGAGGAGGAGGAAGAGGAAGAGGTGAAGGAACAAGAGGAGCAAGAGAAGCAGAAGAATCAGGAGGACGAGGAGGACCAGAAACACCTGGAAGAGGACAAGAAGAAATACTGAGTGACTGTATCTAAGTTTATGGGATGATTTTGATGGGGTTGTAATGTTGATAAACATAGTACTCAAGTATTAATTCTAGTAAATTAATTGAAAGATATCAGGAAGCATTCAAAGTCCTGCAAACACCATATATAACATATGTGGTAAATTAACACAACCTTCTTTCACATATTGCTCATTTGAAAATTATTTAAAAATTTTTCTTATCTACTTGGCAGTTCAGCTTTTAGGGTTATGAAATCTATATTAAGACTGTTTATATTTGTGCATTCATAAGACTTAATATATTGATACATGTTTTTATTTTCTATTTGTGTATAGCTGTTTTGAAGAAATGTGTACTCAGAGAATCACTCATGTTGGTAAGACACTTTCTCTTTTTACATTTATATTAGATTTACCTTTTATATACATAAAGTGGTACTTTCTTCTCATTTGAAATCTTTGAAAATCAATTATTTTCTTGTTTCAGATATCTACACTTAGTAACAGTGAGCTCATAATTTTCTATTATTTTTAAAATTGTAAGTAATGATCTTTGACCATGATATGTGTATTAGTTATTTCATTGAGTGTAATTTCTACCTGGATGTAATGCATGAGAGAAAAAGATCATATGAACAAAACTAAAGCAGCATAGAAAAACTGGAAAAACATATATAATAAGTGTATGGCATCTCCTGTAGGATATAAGAAAGCTAACTATTCCTGTGTTCAGCATTTCCTTCTTGTGACCTACCTTTCTTAAGTAAACATTGTCAAATAAAATTGAGATTTTTATTTGGCCCATACTAAACTTTTTTTGTATATAACTTATATTTCAAATGTTTAATTGTGCTAATTGGAATATATTTTTCAATCATAACTTCTGTGGCTACATATATTACCAAATATCATCGAACTGAAGCGGTTTGCAACATCATAGAAAGAATAACAATATGAAGCAACCCAGAAATCCCAGGGAATAATTCCCTAACCAACGATGATGCATGGAGGGCTCCAAGGCGCTAGCCACATAGGTAGCAGAGGATGGACTTGTTGGGCATAAATGGGAAAAAAGACCCTTGATCCTGTGAAAGCTAGATGCCCCATTGTAGATTAATGTGAGGGAGGGGAGATTGGAGTGTTTGGGTGTGTTGGAGTACATACTAATAGAAGCAGGGTGATGGGATAGAGGGTTTCTAAGAGGCGGGGTGGGAGAGAAAATAACATTTGAAATGTAAAGATAGAAAATATCCATTAAAATGTATTATGTCTTTGTCTAACTTCACATAACTATGGAATTTATACGTACATAGATATGTAATTTTATGTGTACATACATAATTTTGCATATGAGTGTGAATGTAAGTCTAGGTATAGATAGTGATAGAGATAGAGATAAATAGAGATAAATAGAAAATGAGGATAGAAAGAGAAAAAATATATCAGAGAGAGGGAGAGAGAGAGAGAGATCTTTCTTGGAGTAATATGCACTCAAGTATTTACTCATTTAGGTATGACATGTTTCCTTACATTTACAATAAGTTTACATTTCATATAACTATATAACTAGGGTTATAGTTTTTCATGTAGGCATATATGAAGAAATATATATGTATTTATGTATAAGTATGTATATATATATATATATATATATATATATATATATATATATATACTATTTCACATACACAGTTAATCATTGTATAAGAATTATTGTTTTTTTAGTAATGGATTTCGTGTTAAATTATATATGTAGTAAAAACTGGAGAGTTGACTTAGTCAATAATATGCATGCCTTTGAGCAGAAGGACTTATTTGAGTTTTCATCCTTTGAATCTCCATTAGTATAAATAAGTCAAAAATCAACAGGACATTGTGGGTATTTTTAAAAGATTCAAAACTGTGTTTGTGGCCATCTTACTTGAATTTATTGTTAATAATTTCTTTTACATAGAGGGGTTTCATAATGAAAACATTCAAAGAATGACCAGTTTGGGCCACTTTCCTGCCTTCTAAAGGGTGGCCTACTTGGAAGACTAGTGTAAAGTGCTAATTGATCTTAGTGTTGTTAGTAATAAAAATGTGTTTTTATACCACAAATATTTAAAGAAATCTCTATTATATGAAAGAAGATAGCACAGGGAAATAAACTGGTTTGTTATTTTAATAGCAGAGGGAATTAAATGGGTTGTCAGTAAAAGAGCCAGAAGATTGAAAGGATTACCTACTCTTGTCACACTCCATGTAAACAAATGCAATTCATAGACATAGCTATCAGAAAAAGTATTTGAAAATAATCTTATGCTCTGAGCATAAGGCAATTTTTATATAAAAATAGAATAACATTAAATATGAAATATTAGAATGTGAAAAATTGTTAATAGATCAGATGGGGTACCTGTATATTATGTCAGTCATTAGGGTTTTATTTCAAGTTTTATTGTATTTTTCATAAACTACTTGGAAACATTTGATTAACTACTTTATTTTCATACGGATTACGGCATTCTCTTGTTCTTTTAGGTGTAATATTATCTTTCTTGGAAGAGTGGCAAATTATTTGTTTCAAATTTAATTTTTAGTTTATGTTCAATTTATATTCTAATAACAACCCCATCCCTTCTCTGTTCCTACTCCCACACTTACAAATCCTTTCTATGTACCATTCTCACATTCTGTTAGGAGAATCAGAGTCTCCCTTGGCTACCACCCTACCCCGAGGCATCTAGTTCCAGTAGGTCTAGGCACACCATCTCACACTGTGGCCCAAGGAGGCTGTACAGGTAGGGTAAAGGTATCCAAAGGTGGGGAACAGAGACCAACATAGCCCCCACAACACTTCTTAGGGGACACACATGAACACCGAGCTCACACTTGTTAAAATATGTAAAGAGTCTAGGTCTACTGAATCATGGTCCCTCTTTGGTAGCCCATGCTCTGTGAATGCCTGTGGTCCCAAGTTAGTGAAAACTATGGGTCTTCCTGACTGCTTTGTCTTGCTCACTTCTATCTCCCACTCATCCAAAAAATACTCTACATGTTCTACCTGTTGTTTGACTGTGCGTTTCTTTGTATGTCTCCAAAACCTGCTTGATGAAGCCTCTTAGGAAACATTTGCAAGCATAGCAGTGTATCACTAACAATGTCAGGATGGCTTTTTAACATGAGATTGATTTCAAGTTGGGGCAGTCTTAAGATAGCTATTCCCCCATCTCTGTTCAATCTTTGTCAGAACATAGGCAATACAAATTTTGTGTTGAAGGTTTTGTAGGTGAATTGATCCCACCCTCCCTCTTCTAGAAGTTTAGCCTGGCTACAGAAGGAAGCCAACTCAGTCTCTGTATTTCCCTTGGTAGGAATCTCAGCTAATGACAGCCTTCTGTACTCCCTGTATTATTTCCCATCCCAGATCTTTATCTATTAAACAGAGATGCCCCTCAATCTATTCCCATTCTCATTCCCAGCACCCTCTCACCTCCCAACTTCCCAAACTTCATCACCATCCCTGGTTTCCTTGTCATTTTCTCTTATACCAAGCTTTGTGTCTTCATCTACCACTGATGAATATCTAGTTATGAGTGAGATTTGTGGATCCTGCATTTGAACTTCCATTTTACCCAGTTTCTTTGGGTCTGTGGGTTGTACTGTAATTGTCATTCATTTTATAGTTAATGTCCACTTGTAAATGTGTACATACCATGTATCTTTCTGGCTCTGGCTTACCCAACGATATTCTCAAGTTCTATACATTTTCCTGCAAAATTTGTAACATCTTCATTTTTAATAGCTGAATAGTATTCCGTTGTGTAGATGTGCCACATTGTCTTTATCTATTCTTCAGTTGAAGACTATAAGATTTTTTTAAATACTAAGTGCCTAAATTTGATTTGGTATCTGAGAGAAATTTTTCAAAACATGTTTTATCATATCATGTTATATGGTGGTTGAGAATCTAATATTAAAGAAGAAATGTATAATACATAATTATTTTATTCCATAAAATATAATATATATTTTATAAATAGGGATGATATCTTAGACAGAGAGAAGATATAATATACTTATTCATATGGAATCACACATACTGTTTTCTTAAAGACATCACCAATTCCTTATCACAACCTGAAACATTACTGGGCCCTCTAAGAAGGGCAATTGCTCATAAAATCATGAATGCTTTCTAAATATAACCACAAATATATACTATGAAATCTGGATAGACACTGATAGTATAAAGGCAACAATGAATAAAGTGAATATAAAAGCTTTTATCAAAGATATATCTGAATGGAAAGTATACAATTTATTGCATGTTTTAAAATTTTAATTATTTAAGTATTATGCTTATTATTATATGTGGATACTATGTAAGAATGAGTCTTAAATGTGTTTTTTCATATTTTTGTAGGACTTTTTCCTTATTTTGAACAAAACTATAGTTGGTGAGGCATCAAATATTACATTTATGATGAAATAGTCAATATTAGGAATGGTTCTTTTATTTAATACGATGTGTGTGTGTGTGTGTGTGTGTGTGTGTGTATGTGTGTGTGTTTGTGTATGTGTGTATATATATATAAACCTCAAAATCAAAACTGTTACCACTTCCTTACCTAATTCTTAATGTGAAATGTACAAAACACAAGCAATAAGGAATTATGCTGCCAAGGCCAATTTAGCATTTTGTTTTTTTTTTTTTAATTAAATTGTTTTATTTATTTATATTTCAGATGTTGCCTTTATTCCCAGTCCTGGATCTTAGAGTCCTTCATCCCTGATCCCTTATGACTCTGAGAGGTTGCTCTACAACACACCACTACCACCACTTCACGCCCCAACATTACCCTTCGCTGGGTATTAAGTCTCTCTAGGATTAGGAGTCTCTTCTCCCACTGAGGCCAAACAAGGCAGTCCTCTGCAACATCCTATGTGTTGGGGGCTAGGGTTGAGACCAAATATTCTCTATGGTTGGTGGCTTAGGCTCTCAGAGCTTGGAGGAGCCTAGAATAATTGATAATGCTGCTCTTATTATGGGGTTGCAATCCCAACCAGCTTTTTCAGTCCTTCCCCTATCTCTTCCATAGGGTCCCCAATCTTATTTCAAAGGTTTGCTGTAAGTATATGTATCTGTAGTAGTCAGCTGCTATTAGAGTCTCTCATAGAACAGCCATGCTAGGCTCCTGTCTACAAGCACAGCATGTCATCATTAATATTGTCAGGGTTTGTGAGAAGGCACCAAACTCTAACATTTCTTTTTCATAGTTTTATAAATGAGTGGGATCTTACCTCCTTTCTGTGATTTTACCAGAATGAAAAAAAAAGAGTTTGATCTGGAGAATATTATAGATACTTATGTCTCAAAAGTTACCATAAAGCTCAAGCAAGCAGTTAGTTGTTTTAACATGCCTGATCTTTACTTCTTCTATTTCCTATGTCAGTAGAAATTTGGATTTCTCCAGAATCATGAAGTATGCTAGATGAATGTAAAAAGACAATATTGTGGCACTATCCATTTAGTTTATCTATTTATCTATCTCTCTATCCATCCATCTATCAATCTATCTATCTATCTATCTATCTATCTATCTATCTATCTATCATCAATCTTTCTTCCTATCTACATACCTATCAATCTATCAATCATCTATTTATTTCTATTAAACCATTTGAATGCAACTTGTGATCATATATACTTAAGTGTACACTCATTGACTGGTATATTGGCATCCTAAAAACAGTGCTGCAGATCCACCCCAAATATCTACCTTTATCCTATATTCATCTACTGCAAATATTCTCAAAGCATATAACAGAAACTCCATTTCCCTTTCCTTCTGTTCTCAAATTTTTTGTATATTTTTATGCTGCAGACTAGCTGCAAAAGTGGATAAGGACTGAGAAGAACATATATAGGAGGTGACATGGAGATCAATTGTAGTGAAAAGCAGCTTGAATTTTCTCTGAGCAAATGAGGATATTTTGTCTGTGTCTGGACTCATAGTAGGAAGAAATGTTTCCAATGAGCCACAGAGTGAATTTATATTTCCTACAGAAATAATTATGCCATTACTTATTTGCATTTTGAAGAATGTCTAAGTTATAATAATGCAAAGAGAATGGAGAGTTGACTGGCTGACATTACAGAGACAATGTACAATGATCCCATGAATTTTCTCCCCATAAAACAAAATTTTGGATCTATTTGTACTGAATCTGCTGACTTGGGACATTTGCCTAAAACATAATCAAGATTACTCTGGAGGAGCCAGGGCTATACACTTAGGTAGTCAGTAAGTCTGGGTCATCCTTAAGAAATTAAACTAAGAAACAGGAGCTTTTGAAATGAATGATTATAAGCACTCCATATAGATATATAGGTGGATGCCAAACCTTGAGGACACATAATTGAGATGCAGTGAAAGTGAGAAAAAGTGAGAGATATAATGCCAGAAACATAAAGATAGTAAAATAGATAGATGATAGATAGATAGATAGATAGATAGATAGATAGATAGATACATACATACATACATACATACATACATAGCCAGGCAGGCAGGCAGGCAGGCAGACAGACAGACAGACACAGAGATGAGTGACACAGAGAAAAACAGAGAGGAGAGAGGTAGAGAGACAGAGAGAGAGAGAGAGAGAGAGAGAGAGAGAGAGAGAGAGAGAGAGAGAGAGAGCTGACATTGTGGTTCTTTTATCTGGCATGCATCCCTGTCCTAACATATAGAGACAGCAGGTGATGACATAAGCAATCAATTTCTGGATTCCTGATGGCAGCTTAATGGAATCAACTGTAAGTTATCATTCCTTACTTTTTGCTTAACTTAAAAAAAAAGGAATTAGGAAAGGGTGATGGTGTTCTGAACACCAGGGCATTGTTGTGTTCTTTTGGACTGCTTTCTGCTGATTGGGGAAGGCATCATCTCTGTGGAACGTAAGAAAAGTGGGGTGCTGGTCAAGTCCTGAGAGATCAGGCTCTTTAACTGAGTCCATGATCTGTGGTACCATCTGCAGCTAAGAAAGTGCAGGCCTGCATGGTTGTGGGCCATGAGAGGAAGCCTGGTAATTTTGAGTTAAGGCTAGAAGCCCTGGAGATATTAAAGGGAAGACTGGAGTTTTGGCTGCTTCAGACACTAGTCCCCTGTCTTGTAGCTGCATCTGCCAGTATATGCCTATAGAGAGATTTGTGGCCATCAGTCACATAGGATCAACACCTCAAGCCCTTCCACATTTAGATTAGGCATCCTTAACCTCTCAGACAAACATGTAACCTGTGAACAAGGCAATTCTGTTTGCATTTTTAAATAAGAGATTTAAGAGTTATAACTACCTAATGAATTGATTCAAGAAAAATCACAGTGGTGAGTTCTCTTAGGATAAGAGCTAAATGCACCTCATTCTATAGTTGTGAAATTACATTAACTTAGTGATCAATATCATCAGAGATCTGAAATGGATAAATTATAATCTAAAAGAAGTATATCATTAAAATGAAAGATAATAATACATTGTTCACTCTAAGGAGTTTTACTAAATTCCTATAGTCTCTGTGATTCTATAAGAAAAGGTATTCTGGCCATCAGGCCACATGAGACTTAGATTTTGGGCTGTTTGTTTGTAGTTTTGCTTGTTTGTTTTAAATAAGAGACATGGGAGGGATTATCTCATTTTGTCTTTGACTGATTGAAGACTGATTGAAGACAATTGACTCTTTTATTTGCCCAGTTCTGGCTGGGCCCTAGCAGCAGGATTAGTAATGGGACTGTGCAGTGGTTGGCATATCAAAATGCAGGTACAGATTTTTGCTCTGGTGCACATATCATATTGGACACCTGGAGGAGTCTCACTGCTTGAATTTCTGAGTCTCTGTCATGGTAAGTTTAAGCATATTAATGCCATGTTCAGAATTATCAAACATGCTTGATCACTAACATATTTGAGTTACACAATCTTTGCCTTTTTAAATTATTTATCTTAATTATACCTCACATACATAAAACAGAAGTTCAGTTAAATCTTAATCTCATAACTATCTGCATCAATTCTTAGTGTAATTTACTATCAACTTGCTTTTTAAAAGATACAGTAGCTTTTATATTATTAGGAATTTAGTTTCCATTCTCTTCATAGTTGAGCCCTAAAAAAAACCACGGTTCTGAACTGGAGATCTAGTATCACAATGGAACTTTTTTTTTTATTAGATATTTTATTTACACTTCAGATGGCATCCCCTTTCCCCATTCCCCCCTACCCCCCTTAGGAAACCCCTATCCCAAGCCCCCTTTTCCTTTTTGCATTTATACATTTTTTAAAAAATAATGTTAATCATAGGCTTTATAAGTTTGGAATTGTTCAATCAGAGGTGTAACCCACTGACCAACCTAGATATAACAACTATCTTTTACTGGTGGAGATACTTGAACCTCTGCCTCCCTGTCTCCCCCCTCTTTCTCTGTTTCTTCACCTAGCTTCTCCTCTCTTTCTTCTTCTCCTCTTCTTACTCCTTTTCTTCCTCTAAGTACTCCTTCTACCTTAGCTCCTCCTATACATCACCTTTCCTGTTAAAATGAAACTTTTCTCTCAAAATACAATTAGAACATAATTATGCCAATTTGTACCAGTGAGGTACAAGATAGTCCTAATACCCAGTCCATCCTTTTGTTGACTAACCAGCTCCTCTGTCATCTATTCTAACTAAAACATGTAGTTCTGAACCTGGCTTTAGGATGAATGTCAGCTGACGACCATCCACTCAAGTCTTTTCTCTTAAGGTCAATAGCTATATGTTTTCAACCCCATCAGAAATCCAGAATGACTGAGTTAACTATAATTGTGGGAAGCACAAATCATAGTTTCTAAAACTTAGCCAATTTATAGAGACCTCTGTACACCTGGACACTCGCTCTACTTCAAAACGTTGGAGCATCTGTTCTTCTGCCTTCTGGCCCAGGATCATCTGACAGACCTTAGTGCTGCAGAATTATTAAGGGCTGATTACTCTGTCTAGGCAGATATAATCAGTCGACTATTCTGCAAGTGTGTCCATTTCTGGACAGTAATTTGTCTGTAGAAGGAAAGTGGCAATTCTTGCCTAGTGGCTGTCTCACCACAACTGGAGTAACTCCAAGGATGCTCAATTTCTTCTTAGAATTCAATATAGGAAGCTGTCCGGAGCAGACAGGTCTCTAATGAAAATGAACATTAATACTGAAATGTTTGTCATGTCAATTCTAAGGATTTCTGATGTTTTGAAAACCAGCTATTCATGTAAGGTAATCTGGACTGTTGCCTGTCAACTCCACTCAGCTATTTCTAAATAAAACATAGAGAACACCCTTATAATAAACTCCAAGTCATGAATTTGCTATAGTCCCTTAACTCACAGGCTGACCATCTCAAATCAGTTAAAAAAGTTAAAGAAGGACTGGGTCTAAGCTTTGTATTCCTAAGTGTGTTATACTGGTACAATGCCTATGGGAGTAACAGTATTCATCTCACTCTTATATCACTAAGAAGCTCATGCCAATGAAAATCTTAAAGTTTGTAAACAAAGTAAATTGGTGCCATTTAAGAATTTATATCTTCATCTTGATATTAATTATACATATTTCTACTAATAGGTTATGGCTATGCAATAAACCCTAGCTAATCCTCTCTATTCCGACAAAATCACTACTTTTCCCTAGAGAGACAGCCCAACATTTACCACCTTAGTCCCTAACCCCAGGGAATAGGGGTGCTGACTCATCATTAGCTTCTTCAAGCTGATTATGGTCGTTGAGATATTAGAAGAGGAGTGGGGGGGGGAGAGCAAGTTGACAATCCTCTGGTGCTGTGTCTTCGCTGCCTCCAGATGGAATTCCTGGACCTCAGAGGTTTGAGCAGGTCTGCCCAGCTTGCTTGTTGAGTAGATACACCAAGGCTGATCATTCTGCAATATACAATTCTCAAAGCAACTTTTAGTATCAAGATAGTTTTTTTTTTTTTTTTTAGAGGGCTGACATTTTATTAAGAATGTTGGTTCTAACCACTTTTCTATTTTTTCCCCTCTTTTATTGGATATAATATTTACATTTCAAATTTTGTCCCCTTACCATATTTCCCCCACCACCCAGGAACCCCTTATCCCTTCCCCCCCCTCCTGCCTCTGTGAAGGTGTTTACCCACCTACTCCCAGCCCCCCTCCCCCTTCAGATTCCCCCCCCTCTGTGCTCAGCCTTCAGGGTACCAATGATCTTGTCTCCTACCTATGCCCAACAAGGCCATCCTCCCCTACATATACAGATGGAGTCATGTGTCTCTCCATATGTGCTCCTAGGCTGGTGGTTTAGACCCTGGGGAGCTCTGGCTGGTTGGTATTGTTGCTCTCCTCACGGGGCCACCAGCCCTTAAGGTTCCTTCTATTTACTCTCTAACTCCTCCATTGGGAACCTTTGATCAGATTAATGGATAGCTGTGGGTATCTGTCTCTGGGTATGTCCGACTCTGGGGGACCTCTAAGGAGATAGCCTTATCTGGCTGCTGTCAGCTTTCCCATCCTGACATCCCTATCAGTGTCTATTTTTGGTGACTGCCCATGGAATGAATACCCAGGTGGAATGGTCTCCCTACAACCTGCCCTTCAGCTTCTGTCCCACACTTTGTCTCCATATTTGCTCCCTTGGGTATTTAGTTACTCCTTCTAAGAAAGACCTAGGCATCCTTACTTGTTCTTTCTTCTTCATGAGCTTCATGTCATCTGGTAGTTGAATCTTTGTTGTTTCAGATTTTTGGGCTAATCTCCGCTTATCAGTGAGTAAATACCATGTGTGTTCTTTTGTGATTGGGTTACCTCACTCAGGATGATATTTTCTAGTTCCATCCATTTACCTAAGAATTTCCCAAATTCATTATTTTTAATAGCTGAGTAATATTCCATTGTGTAAATGTACCACATTTTTTGTATCCATTCCTCTGTTGAAGGGCATCTGGGTTCTTTCCAGCTTCTGGCTATTATAAATAAGGCTGCTATGAACATAGTGGAGCATATGTCTTTGTTATTTGTTGGGGCATTTTCTGGGTATATGCCCAGGAGTGGTATAGATGGGTCCTCAGGTAGTGCTATATCCAATTTTCTGAGGAACCGCCAGACTGACTTCCAAAGTGGTTGTACCAGCTTGCAACCCCACCAACAATGCAGGAGTGTTCCTCTTTCTTCACATCCTCGCCAGCATCTACTATCACCTGAGTTTTTGATCTTAGCCATTCTGACTGGTGTGAGGTGGTATCTCAGTGTTGTTTTGATTTGCATTTCCCTGATGACTAAGGATGTTGAGCATTTCTTAAGGTGCTTCTTGGCCATTCGAGTTTCCTCAGTTGAGAATTCTTTGTTTAGCTCTGTACCCCAAGAACTCAAGAAATTAGATGCCAAACAACAAAATAACCCCATTAAAAATGGGGAACATAGCTTGTTTTAATGACTGTGTCCATACCCACATAGAATACCAAGGATTTTCAAAAGACTTTTACATGATTATATGTGTCCAGCCTATCCCTTCGAGATGTTATATAAAATTCTGGCCTAAATTAATATAGCCTCAGAGAGTTGTAACACATGTGTGTCAGAAAAGATGAGAAGATGATTATTCCCAAAACATAACTGTTGAAATGATATTATCAGACTTGGGATAGTATTTTTTGATACAGTTTTGAGTTGGAATTTCCACACTCTAGTAAGTTGCATGTTTTCTTGGGTTCCTATTATGGAAAGAGACCTGTTCTTGGTTAAAATAAGGTAAGGTAAGGTAAGGTAAGGTAAGGTAAGGTAAGGTTTTAAAAAATGCTGATATAACTAGAAAATAGTGGAATAAGGCTATCCTAGGAAGACATCTTGGGAATTTTTCTCTGACAAGAATGACACAAAATTCATAAAGAAGTTATGAACCAATTGGACCTAACTGACATCTATAGAACATTTCATCCTAAAAAAAAAGAATATACCTTCTTCTCAGCACCTCATGGTACCTTCTCCAAAATAGACCATATAATTGGTCACAAAACAGGCCTCATCAGGTACAAAAAGATTGAAATAATCCCTAGTATCTTATCAGACCACCATGGGTTAAGACTTGTCTTTGACATAGACAAAAACAAGAGAAAGCCCACATACACTTGGCAACTGAACAATGTTCTACTCAATGATGACTTGGTCAAGGAAGAAATTAAGAAAGAAATTAAAGACTTTTTATATAGAAATGAAAATGAGGACACATCATATCAAAACATGTGGGACTCATTGAAAGCAGTACTAAGAGGAAAAATCATAGCTCTAAGTGCTCACAAAAAGAAAGTGGAAAGAGCATACATTAACAACTTGACAGCAAACCTGAAAGCACTAGAACAAAAAGAAGCTAGTATACCCAAGAGGAGTAGACGGCAGGAAATAATCAAACTCAGGGCTGAAATCAACCAAGTCGAAACAAAAAGAACTATACAAAATATCAGCAAAACCAGGAGCTGGTTCTTTGAGAAAATCAACAAGATAGACAAACCCTTAGCCAGACTAACCAAAGGGCACAGAGACAGCATTCAAATTAATAAAATCAGAACTGAAAAGGGAGACATAACAACAGAAACAGAGGAAATTAAGAAAATTATCAGATCCTACTACAAAGGCCTATACTCAACAATGGAACTTTTTAAATCAATAGACATAGTCCATAAAGCATCTCAAAACTTTTCTGATTCTTATATGATATGATACTATACATTCACATATGATTTAGCTTATAAAATTTATAGCTCATAAGTATTGTAACAAGATACTAACTGTAAATAGTTTAATGTCTCTAAATTAACATATACCAAATTAAAAGTATCTTTAACAACCTGTGTCCTTGGCTAGCTCATATCATGTATTTTTCATATATCCAAAAGGAATCATACTACATGATTTAAGATTAACTAAGCATCTGAAATGTAAACAAAATATAAAAATAAATAAAATAAATGAAAAAAGAAGCAATACAAATCACAAATAATAATTCCATGTTAGATAACTGATACTGATTTACAAAACAATACCTTCATATATATATATATATATATATATATATATATATATATATATATACATATGTATATATATATATCATTGTATTTATATATAGATTGACAGAGAGAGAAAAAGTGAGAAAGAATGAGAAAGAGAGAGAGAGAGAAAGATCAGAATTTTAAATATGTACCACAAAAGCACATTTTTAAAAAATAAAAGGGGTAATATTGGGAAACAGCTAAGCAAAATCAAAGCTATCAGATGTCTCTCCCTTCTCTACAAAGAAAGGTAAAAACAAATAAGATTTTACTTTGGTTAGTTTAAAATGCATTTTTAAAACAGTTACTTCAAAACTTATAAAGTACTGTTACACTATTTTTTAATCTAATGTAAATTCTGAAAATAATCACTATGCCTATTACTTCCTCAACATTCCATGACTTTCCAGCAATAAAGCATTTCAAAGAAAAAAAAGATTAACTAAGCACGGACTTACCACGACTAACAACAATTTAATGTGTTTTAACCATGTTCAGTAGGTTATAAGTCAATAATCCTTTTTTGACACAAACCCCCTAATTGAGCCTCTGTACACTCCTTCCTTCATATGTTATACTTCAGTTTTTTCATTTTGAGATACCCTTACTCTTTATCTTCCTGACTTCAACAAATTCATTACTCTATACACTGCTGAAAAATAGGGAATGGCTCTAGAGTTGTCGTGTCAATTGAGAGGACCTACCCTTACCCCTGTTAACTACCTTTCTACATTGGTAGATACAACAGTTAAAAGGCATAAACTTTGCTTGCAAATACCAGATTCAGCCTCCCTAGTGATGCAGGAAGCCTCTAAGTTTATGTTTGTTGGATTGTTCTCTTTGTTCTCACTGTACTGGTTCAAGGAGTTCCTATCACACAGCAGTTTCTCCATTCTGTCCTCTTTCTAAGCTTCATGTTCTTCGCATTACTTTTCTATAATACCCCAATATCTCAGTTTGTTTCTGCCCTCTACTCAACTCTGTTACCAATCAAGGCTACTACTGTTAGAATAAATGGTGCTTTCCTGGACAAATCGTGACAAGCCAGCACAGGTCTCCCTTGGACAGCTTTATTAACAGAGGATCCTCTGAGGGGGAGTGAGTGGGAAAAATGGGAAGGAGAGAAAGAATAATGGTTCTATGGATCAGGGTTTGCATCTTTTATCTAGAGTGTGACTGTGGTGACATATGCCTTAGAGCGATGTATGAAAGGTAGCTATGGCAACAGACACAGGAGCAGAGCTGTTGCCTAGAGATGGTATCTTTGCTCAGTAGGGGAGAGGGTTGTACACTGCTTCTGGCTGTCCATGGATGCAACTGATGCTAACAATTACTCTCACCATTCCTGCCTAGCAGCACTTCTAAATCTCATCAAATGGAATTCATACTTTTCTCTTTCTCTGACATCCTGATTATACTTGGTTTATAGACAGAAGTTCTATACACCACATCTATTGTGAATGGGCCTGTAATTCTAAAATTTACTCAAGTCCTATGTTTTCCTAAGTAGGTGGCAGAAAGACACTGCTGACATCTCCAAGCCCCTACTAATGATATAACATTGGGAAATGATTTTTGCTGAGAAAGCTACTAAAGAGGCAAGCCAATATTTCTATATTCATATCCTACATGAGAGAAGTTATCACATCCCACCTTGCTACTCTTTTACTCCTTACCCATTTCTGCCTGGAGGAACATAAAACTCTTATCTACAGAAATTCATAAATTTATCTTTCCATTCTGTTATATATTAACTATAATAGATTTATAGTTAAAAGCTCACTGTCTTCTACCAATATTTCAATATTTTACCCCCTTCCTCTGTTTCACTTCTGGGCCCTTTGAGGCTAATTCCTTCCTACTTTGAGTTCCCAAACTGCCCCTCCAAGCTCTGAAAGTTGTCCTCAAGTCTGGTTTCTTACACAGGACAGGTAATATCTCCCTAACTGACATGCAAGTTCTTCTTGAGAACTAGTCACATATCTTGGCATATTGAGGCACAAACTCTCCTGATTTCTTTCAACACATCTTTTTCCACCCAATCTTCTTGTCCTCCTAAGGGTTTCACTCAGGAATTATCCACCTGCACTCCAACCTTCCCACAGAGGGCTTCTGACCCCTAATTCATTTAAATCACTAGAGTAGTTTTTCTTAGTAGCACTGAGAGATGTCTCTCCTTACCCAAAGCACTAGTACAATAATATCTTCTTACTATAGTATATACATTTTAGGATTGGTATAAACATTCTCTATTACAACTTAGTCTGCATAAGTTTGTGATCCTGCCTCATGAATGTATTGCACAGATTTAAATTTCCTAGGTCCAAACACTCTGATAATGGCCCTGCATTTATTTCTAAAATCATTGTGTCTTCTAAGTGCTATAGTATTCATATTCCCTATGTAACAAAATACTCAGGAAAGTGGAAAGATCTAATGAATGGAATTACTAAGACTCATTTATCAAGATGGTAACTTAGTTTCACATGAATCTGTTATTTCCTTATGCCACATTGAGAAGAGGAATTGCTTGGGACAAGTCATTCTATCCTTTTTAAATAAATAATAAGGAAAAACTACTCAGACGAGCTTATGGAACCTCTTATGGCTAAGTTCCCTTACATATAACTCATTCCTAAGTTTGGCTTCCTTTCTCACCCTGCAGGTGGGACTATCCTGGTTCTCCCAACCTCCCAGACAACAGGACCATGACAAATACCAGATGTATGCTACCCAAATAGTAGACTCCTTGGCTAGGCTTTCTTTCTAGCCTCTGTATTACTCTCTGGCATGTCTTTAACTCTAAGCCCCAATAAAACTGCTTTTTGCAGCTCTAGAAAGGAAAAGCTCAGCCTCAGTATAAGTGGCAACCCCAAGTATTTTGAGTTTTCCAAGACCAAACAAACCCAGACTATACTATCAGTCCCTCCTGGAAGAGGTACCCATATTGCAGCAGTAAGTACCATTATTCTGATCCAGAAAATGGAATTAAACCTCAAGAATTCTCTCATGTGGCTTTGCCAGATTTGGTTATCTTCACCATTTAGAATACCTGGGGAAAAGATGGGCCCAAGGGACTATGGGGCAGTACTTGCCAATATGTTGAGGTCTGGTGTTTGAGGGTAAGCAATAGTAATATGGTTTACATGTCTTGGGGAAGCATGTGATACTCTTCTAGATAATATAGTAGAGACCATTCAACAGTCTGAAAGCATTATAAAGTCCAGCCTGTAAAAGCCTCCCCCCATTTTTTCTGCTTTTTGAAAAAGTGTGTCTTTTTGTAGCCCTGACAGTTCTAAAACTCACTCTGGTCACTTTTAATACCGACTTTGAAAAACCTATTTTATATCAATCTCTGAGTCTTTTCCATATCTTTGGTAGTAACATTGGGCCACTTGATGTAACTTCTTGATATTTTGCATGCCTTTGAAGAGTTGCTGGTGGTGGCTATTCTCCTCACACGGGTAACCCTAAACTCTAAGTTCCATATCCTCAAAACCATTTTCTTTGCTTCATCATGGTTAATCCTAAAATTTGTAGGAGACAAATGACTGATACTTTGGTGGTGCAATTTAAAGTAAGCTGTATTTGAGTGCATTTCAGGATCGTCACCTGGTTGTATTTTCTAAATCAGTGTATAGACAAGTCTTCACTTGCTTTATGAAGTTCTTTTTATAGTGAAGATAAGGGAGAGAACAGAGATACGGTGAGCGTATTGATAATTCATTCTTAAAATGGTAGAAATAGAAGGGAAGAAACAAAAAACAAGAATTTGCATCAAGCAATGGGGGTTTACAAGGAGTTTGTATAAAATTAACAACTTACCCTTGATTGTAAGTAGAGGCTTTATTTAGCAGAGACTTGACAATGTACAAAATGACTATCTCTTAGCTAGAATTTATCATGAAACAAATTATTTTAACTGTAAGCAGAACTGTAAGGTATGTTTTCTAATTTTGGTTTTATTTCAAACTGTGAGATATTTGTTCCAGTCTTGTTCCCACATCAACTCCAGTGTCATTTTAATCTCTGGACATAGCAAGTGACTGACTTTTGAATAATTACTCAGTCCTGCCCTTCATCAGCACATACTAAAATATCAATTTTAGGAAACTTATGAGCCACAGTAAATTCTCTTTTGTTGCTACAAATTCAAGTTTACCATGTGCTTTTCATTTCAGCAATTAGCAGGTTGAGGCCCTTCAAATTTGTAGATTAACTGAGTCCAGAATAAAGAGCTGATTTTGGAGTAATTGAAGAGCCAAAGTCAATACCTATATGGTATCTGATATCTGAGTGAATATTTTCTGAGATCGATATAGATTGTGTGCCAACACATCTGTAGCCAAACCCTTGGCAACAATAGGCAGCAAGAATAATTCCATGCAAACTCCAATTGGATATAATCCATCCATCATTGTGTGAAGCAAGGAGGCCATTTGCTTCCTTCTTTAAAAAAGAATACTGCTATTATGTAAACCTGTCTGGCCAGGTAGAACAATGAATTCAAGACTTACAGAAGTTGGAAAGAACCCTTTTTCATCTAGAGACCAATTCTATTGCCAAACAATCAGTTTTGTCTCTCTTGGTCCCCTGGGTTTTATACCTCCTTACCTACTGATTTCTATGTTTTTTATAATAATGAACACGCCATGTTTTTTCATGTACTTTTAGGAAAGGATTAACAAAATTTCACAATGATATACTAAATACTACTAATGAAATTTCCACAGAGTTCATACCATGGCTTCTGAGCCAGAACCTCTCCATTCCGGACTGCTTCAAATCAGCAAGAAATGTATCCCAGCCTTTCAAACTGCTTCAATGTTGCTTGCATATCCCTAGCCTTTCATAGTTCTGTAGAGCCAGGACTGTTATATTTTATAAAAGGCCAAGACATGTTTGATAAGACAATGTTTCATTAGATTGGAGGGGTGTCTCAATGGGTCTTGACATACCCAGTCATACATCTGGCATTGTATAGAAGGGGAGGTATTTAAATGGCATACAGACAGAGAAAGCTACACAGAGAGAGAGAATGTGAGTGTGTGAGAGAGAGAGAAACACAGAAAGAGAGAAACACTGAAAAAGAAACATAGAGAAAGACAAACAGAGAAACAGAAAAGAAAACAGAGACAGGGAGACAGAAAAAAAGGAGAGGCTGGCGAGGGCCACATGGTGAGAGATGATGCCAAGTATACTGCAGAAATGGAGAAAGGGATCAGTGAGTGAAGAGAGTCAGAGAGAGGCAGGGAACAGGAATTGCAAGGAAGTGCCAAACACTCCCTTTTATAACAAGCCAGCTCTACCTGGCTGTTGCCAGGTAACTGTTTAGCAGAACATAGAAGGAATGCTAACATTCCTCCATTTGGGTGTAATGTATAAAGAATTAGAAATTAGAAAGTGGTAATGGTGAAACAGGAATAGGGTGGTAGTGATCTTTTCCTACTTCCAGCTCTCTTCAGGGCTAAATGTCTCTGAGAAACCTAAGAAGACAGGGATGAGGTTATTGGTGCAGTCTTAGGAGAATTTGCTGTTTCCTGCTATCCAGTATCTGTGTAAATATCTGTGGGTAGAGGAAACAGATCCAGAAGGAGAATCTGTATCTGTGAGTGCAGGCTGGAGGTTTTGTGGGTTCCTTCTCTGGAGCTGTCCTAGATGTAAATTTTGAGTAAACAACTGGCCTTGATAAGATGCTGAAACATATATATGATGTAAAGAAATAAGTTCAGAATGATTGGGAGGGAAAATTAGGTGTATATTTGAACCCCTTAGATTTTCTTGGTTGTAGTGTGGGGAATCCCAATCTCAGGGAACAAGAGAGGAAATACTACCTTCTGGAATAGGTGACATGTAGAATCTAGGGCAATTGATTGGCAGGTAGACTTATCTGGATAGAGTCTATTTGGTTCCTAATAGGTAGATCTGAGTGTGTTTTTGTAGCTTAGGAGTTTCCAAAAGAGATAAGGTTGTTAGCAGAATTAACAGTCTTCAAGATGAGGTTATAGAAGACAAAAACCTGTGGAGCAGAAGGAGCAAGAGGGGAATTTTTTTCCTAGGAGACTGAATATATATAAATTTAACATAATGAGAAAAATTTTAAAGTTGTATTTAGAAAACAATTAAAGAAACTTCATATGATGATATTGTGAATATGATAACTGATCATATATTTTACCATGAAAAACACCTTAAGTCTATAGTTCAAAGGCAACCAAAAAATTGTAATTGTAACTATAATATCTGACACTATAGATTTAGTGAGAGAAGCATTTCAAGTCTATACAAAAAAGGAACCAAAAAACCCCTTTGTTATTATGATATCTGATAGTGTCAATTTTGCAAGAGATAGATTTATACTCTATGGTTAGAAGATAAATTAAAGAAGTTTAAATTTTGAACTTATGATTATAAAAGTTGCATCATATGGTTGAAAGTTTTTTTACGATTAGTATAATTTATCAGAACTCAATTGGTTTTTGTTACCTTTGAATTCTCTATTTAACAAGAAGAAGAAATTTGAAGAATTTGGTCACTGGACACTGAGTTTTGATAAGGAATAGGAAAAGGTTACATCTCTGAAAACTTACACATAAACTTGTTTTTCACTTGTCATGAAGCCTGTGAGTAAGACAAATGTATCTTCATTTTAGATAAGAGATCTGCTAGTCTTCTCTTGTTAATAAATTGAGCTAATATGGTGGTGGATTACCTTGGGCTAAGGAGGTAGAAGTCTGTTTTCTAGCTGTCAACCTGTAGTTAGCTTAGCTCTCAATGTAATCAGAAATATACACAGAAAAGAGTAAAATTTAGATGTCACATATTTAAGAAAATGACAGAAGTTGGTCCATAATTCATTAACTAAACCGTTTCTAGGTCCTTGTGGTCTCATTACAACTTGGGCAGAATCATTCTGGCCATCAGACACAAAAGAGGAGAAGATTTTTCCTGTGGAAAAGGAACATGGGAGAAATGAATCACATTATCTTAAACAATATGAGATATTTAACTCTCCAGGTGTCCTCTGTCCACAATTTAGGCCAAGCTCTGGCATTGGACAAGGCAATGGAGCATTGCTTCTAAGTGGTTATCATACCATAACTGAAAGTCTTGTCATTGTGTCCATAATTTCTCAGATACTCTACTGACTGATTTTGTGTTTTAACTTGAAACAAACTTGAGTCATCACAGAGAAAGAAGCCTCTATTGAGGAATGCCTCATGAGATCCAGCCCTAAGGAATTTTTACAAGTAGTGATCAAGGCTATAAAGGCCTATTGTGGACAGTCCCATTCCTGGGCTAGTATTTCTGGATTATAAACAAAAGTAATGTAAGCAAACTAGTAAGCAGCAACCATCCATGGCTATTGCATCAGTTCCTCCCTCCAGGTTTCTACTCACTGTGAGTTCTGGTTCTGACTTTTTTTAATGATAAGCATTAATGTAATTTTAAACTAGATAAACTTTTTCTCCATAACTTGCTTCTTGGTCATGATGTTTTGTGCAAGAATAGAAACCCTGTCTAAGACAAGTTAGTACTGGGAGTGGGGTATTCCTGTGATATCCTGACTATGTTATTGTGAGGACTGTGGAAATATTTTAGACTACTGGGCTAAGAGAGCCATTGAGTGTTTAGAGTTCTATGGAATGTTCTGTAGGAGCTTGAAAGAAAATGTTAAAATCAGTACAAACAATGAAAGCCTAACATGGAAAATTTCAGAGGGAAGATTAAAGACAATTATTGGGGGGCGGGGGAGCTGTTGCTATTTTGAGGCATGCCACCTTTCCCTTTAATAGGTAGGTACTGAGTGATACTGAGAAAAAGTGGAGGCAGATCCACATTTATTGTTCCATAGGCACCTCAGCTGCTTGTCCTGAATTTCACATTTAACAGGCTATATTTTCTTTACTGTACTTATTTTATTCACATAGCATGGAAGAAACAATAATTGAGAATTTCCCTATACCAGAGTAAGCATAATAACCAAACTGCATCAGGAGTCAGTAACCTGCTAGAGCTGGAGAATTGTCAGATATTTAAATAACAGCATCCAAACCACAGTGCCCTTTGAGGAAGAGGGACTAGATTGAAGGGAAGAGCAGCAGAAATGGATGAAAGTGCTACATATTCTAACTCTTTATGACAAAGAGTAGTTATCATGGGGCAATCATCAGTAATAGCTTGGCAATAGGTATCCATGCTTGGCTTTTGGATCATTTACATGTGCTCATTAAACAGTAGGAAATGGCAGGAGACTCTCACATTACCATCCATTTTCTATTTTATCTTGTTGGGTAATTAACCACAAATGAAGGTAGCCTTCTCCCTGGAAGTATTTAGAGATGAAGTATTTAGTCTAAAAAATTCTACGGAAGAATGGTTTTATCAATGGAGCTATGGAAAGGCCATCATTCTTTCTCAATAGACTGTGTATTGCAGCTTTTGGGTCAAAGCCCACATACCATAATAAGTAGCTAATCAACAATGCGCTATTAGATAGCATAAGAATCTTGGGGAGATTCTATGTATGTTTGTTGTTAGATAGGAGGATTGACATTGCTTCTAATTCTACTTAGTAAAAGTACATTTTTAAAAGATAATTCCATTATTCTTCTGATTAAAATGGAATTTAATTTTTATTTTTGACTTTCCTCCTTTGATCTCTCTATGCATTTCTTTTTCTTTCTTTTTTTTTTTTGCAAATTCATGACTTTTTCTCTTTAATTGTTCTTACATACATGTGTGAGTTTGGACTTACATGTTTATTTTTAAAGACATAAACAATATGTTCTTAATATTAAAGTGTAAATCCAATGCAAATGGCCGATTTGCCTATTTAACATGTCAAACCAAACATGGCCATCAGCTTTCTTCATGATTTCCCAGCCAATACCTGATTCAGAATACTTTCAGCTTGTATATTTTACCCCTCACCCTGAACTCTCTAGACCAGAGGATCTTGTCAGCTCTTCCCTATTTTATTAGACAGGGCTCTCAGGAGGCAGATACTTACTGAATGCCTCTATACATTAAAATGACTTTTTGAAATGACATAGAGATTGCAATAGGCACAACAATAGGCAGTTATGAATGGAAGTCTAAGAATCTAATATTTGCTCAGTCCTCCAAGGCTGCCATTTTCCACTGGTAGTTTGTATAAACTGAAATAATAAAGAAATATATTCCAAAAGATGTGGGATGAAGGTACAAGCAGTTTAAGAAGAGAGAACTTTCCCTATTCCATTGTACTTATGTAGGCCTTTAGCAGGTGTGTTCCAGATTAAAGGTCTGTGCCACCACACCTGGATTTGGAGCATGCTGTGTCTAAGGCTGGCCTTGAACTCAAAAATCTGCTTACTTCAGTCTCCTGAGATTAAAGGCCTGTACTACTTTGCCTGGAGTTGAAATTACCTTGGTCACTATTTGTCAAGGCCTGGAATAAATGCATGTGCCACTCATATCAAGATCCATGTCATTAGCTTGTGTCTTCCAGCCTTAATGACTGAGTGACAGGTGTGCCTGCCATTTCTGGATTGTAGTTCATTCCAGATGTAGTCAAGTTCACAACCAGGTATATCCACTACACATATAAAATCCAACCATTTTGGTTACCTGTACATTTTGTATCTTCAAGCCACCTGTCTACTGCACCTTGTTCCTCTTTCCCCCCATTCTGGTTGTCTCCTGCTCTCTTACATGATTCATCTCAGTCCGGTAATGTCCACTATTGTTGTTTCCAGATGTCCTAGCACCTTCCTTTACCTATGTTCTTCCTTTGATCTACAAAAAACTTTAACCACCATCACACTTAGGATCAGTTGTGTTGTGTCCTATTTATTTTCTTCATCTGGTGCCAAAAACAAGGATGTATAATGAACTCCCACCTTGGGACCTCAGCTTCTCTGAACCAAGTTGCTGGTATGGTATTTAAGAAACGTAAGTTTCAATTGTTACTGCCAGCTTTTGCCAGGTATAAAACTTGATTGCGAAGTCTACATTTTTAGGGGCTTCTCCCTTCAACATATCTTACAATCTATCTCAGCTTGCCTACTTAGTAAGTGTCCTGTCTTAATTATTAATTATTCCCTTTGAGCTCCAACACATGCCCTATTCTACTTACTATGATAAATAAACATCTCCAGCTGTTTTTTCTTATATTCTCTCTTTTGTGTGCACTAAACTTTCTTCTCCTCTATACTTAGAAGTTGTTCCCTTTGCTTTTCTTTTATTTATTATTGACAGTGTGTATAACTTTACTCTAACACATCCATATGTAATTTAGGACTGATGACATTATGTTGAATAATCAATTAGTGTGGTGCTAATTATGGGCAATTATATCTTATTTGTTCATTGTTCTTTATATGTTTGCAATATTGTAGTGGGTTTGAGTCCCCTTGATGTTTCTATATACTCTATAGAAATTTCATTTGCGTTGTTCCTCTTTAGCTCATGTTTGGAATTCATGGTGAGAATATGGATATAATTTCTGTCATTTTTAGGAGGTACAATCTTACAGCACATAGCTTGATCCTCTATCACAATTTTTCTTCAGTGTTCCACAAGGATTTCAGAACATTAGGTACAGCTCTGATTTTGTAGAAGTTTGCAAGAATATAACCGACAATGTACTTTTGCTTTGTTGTTATTTTCTATTTGTTTGCATTGTTTGATTTGTTTTGTTTCATTGTGGTTTGCTTTGTTAGATAGTTCTGTCCCTGTAAAGAAAGATTTTCAGCTCAGGAAGAAAAATGTCCAGTGAAATCCATATTTTTTTTTAATCAATAAGAGGTTGGAATTTACTTAATTATCTTTAAGAAGTTAGTTAATATTATGGTCACACTGAGGATTTCAGATATCACTGTTAAAACTTTACAAATTTTCTTTATTTTATATTGTTCTATTATAACCTCTAATTATTGGTTTGTATTCTTTTATCCTCATCAGATTACTTGTTTGCTACCATTTTCCAACCTCTTGCTCTCTATAAACTTAATGCAGAAAATTCTTTCATTTTTCTGTAGTATGAACTAGGATATTTATTGTCTTTTTAAATTATATTTTAATGGATATTATATTTACATTTCAGATTTTATCCCCTTACCATATTTCCCCCACAACCCAGGAACCCCCATCTCATCCCCCCTCCTCCTGCCTCTCCGACGATGTGCCCCCACCTACCCCTCCACTTCCACCCCACCTCAAATTTTATGATATCATTCCACTTCCTGATGTTCTTAAGACCTTCTCACAATCACAATCAATTTTAAGCTCTTTATGCCCCTAAAAAATATTTAAACCCTTAAAAATCAGGAAAATTAAACCATATTGAAAATAAACTATCAAAAATGAAAACAAAAACAAGATTAAGCCAAAAGAACAAAAAGAAAGAAGCACCAAACTGTATTCATATCAAAGCACAGTCAAAAATTTAGAAACCTGTGGAGTTGAATTAGTTCTTTATTTATTAATTTATTTATTTTTGTATTTATGCATTTATTTTTAATGGATATTTTATTTACTTACCATACAGATGTCATCCCCTTTCCCTATTTCTTCTCCCTAGAACCACCATCCCATTCCTTCCCCATCCCCCTTTAGCTTTTATACCATTTTGACTACATACATGTATTAACATCAGTACTAGGTTGAGGCTCTAGCAATATAGACAAGGAACAAGCAATACAATAAACTCAAATAGTCAAAGAAAAACAAGGCATTAAACCCAATTATGTGAATACTCCCATGATCACTGTTTCTGAGGGCTTGTAGGATGAGCCTACTTCCCTGTCCTAGCCCAAGTTCATTTTAATTTATGAAGCCTGCTTCCTTGTTCTAGCCTAAAATTTAGATTCATATCTGAAATTACTTCTCTGTTCTAGACTAATGTCATATTCCTACCTGAAGCCTGCTTCCTTGTCCTTGGCCAATGTCATATTCCTGCCAAGCAGCCCATTTCCTTGTCCTTGGTCCATGTCAGATTCTTGCTAAGCAGCCCCAAAGGCTCTCCCACCTCTCCCTTTATTTTAGTACATTAACAAGACTGAGCCTATCTTAGGTTGTTCTGTCATGACTGCCTTCCTTACCCATCATGAAATATGCATTATCAAAAGCAATGCACTTCTGTCTTAGATTGGTAAGGCTCTGTGCAGAATTTTACCTGTCTTTGACTTGTCAGCCTGTTAGTTTAATAACAATGTCAGGGGATCATTATGATGTTCAAGCCATGTACTTTGGGTGCCAACATGTTGATGTTGTTAAAGACAAGCTTTAACACAGTGAGCAAAATTACAAGTATTCCCAGGACAAAAAGGGCTTGCATAATCAGGACATATATGACATTCTTGAAGCTTGATCAAACTAAAAATACAGACCTCAGGTTATGAGTAATTTTATCAGCAGTATATGCCTTTTCTATGCTGAGCAGCGAAGCATTCTTTAAATTCATAAGCTTACTGTGTAATGTTAAAACATCCAGAGTAGTTTTAGTATTATGACAAATGCACTGCAAGTGTCTTTAAACTTTTTTGTAACTATAATGACTACCACTCTAAATTTTAGAATTAATATGAATTCAATGGTATTTGGCATGACACTCAAGATGGCTCCTTACTCTTAAACACTGAAACTTTTTCCAAAAATTTGAATAGGATAAACAGCAACAATCATTTGTTCCAAATGTGTATCTAAATTCTCCTGTATATTCAACATATTAGTAACATGTTTTGCTAAATGATTAACAAAAGAAGCTGCCTTAACTCCTGCATCAAAGCAATTGCAGAAGTAGTTTTAGCTATTAATGTAATTAAAGCTTTTGTCCCAGCAATATTCAAGCCTATTACACTCTTGCTTCTTCTTAAAGCCTGACTCACTTCTTATAGTACTTGCTAGCTTTTTTCAGAAGACCAAGGTTCTGTGATACTCAGGGCAATAAAACAAAAGCTGGTTAATAAACTTAAGTAACCAATATGCCAGATTTCAACATACTCACACAATTAGAAAATGAACAATACATGCAACTTACATTAAATTCTGTAGAAGAAACAAAATTAATTTTAACTTCCAAATATGTCTCTGAAAATGTTCAGAATCAGACTTCAAAATGAAGACTGTTGTTTCCAATATTGGATTGATTTCTATGCCAGTACAAGATTGAGTCCAAATAACTTGTCACATTTAAGAAATATTTAAGTGTCATGTCATTATAACATCCTTTTTTATGGTTCTTTGTTCCACAAGGTCTAAAAACTTGAGGGAAGGCAGCTTGTCCCATCAGAGGTATAGGTTAGCAAAGTTGGGTCAGGAACATATGTTCAATAAAGCTTTCCAGTCTCTGTTGTCAAAGCATTAAGCAAGCTCCCAGGACAGTGTCATTCTTTGTTCAGTCAACAGCATGTCTAACCCATTGCTCTGGCAGCCACCATGCTTCTGCAGCATCCTGCAGAAAAAAAAAAGAAAAACCAAAGTACTGTCATCAACAGTGGGGCCTTGTTGTCTCTTTGTGGAGAGAACCCAAAATTGTCCTGGCAACAACTTGGGTAGTTTGGAAATTTCTGTTTTATTTATGATGGCCTTCTTGGCCCCATAACTCAATTAAATGTAAACCAGTTCCTGTATTGAACACTTTTTTTTTTGCTGAAAAGTAACGGCTAGTTAAGATGCATTATTTGGTGATTTCATTTAGATCACACAGGAATACACACACACACACATATAACTTATAACATTTTGATTGAAATAGATTTATACAAAGAAATCACAAATGGAAGAGTTCTCATGTCTAGGCAGGAGTTGCTATACTGTTCTTCATGAATAGCTGGTACTAGACTACCTGAACAACTTGAAACTTGGACGTAATTTCAGTAGAAGCATAACACTTGGGATCAGCCCAAGGAAATGTGTATCTCAAAGGATCAATTTAATGTAGTTGGAGGAGGCAAAAACCAAGCAATTTTCAAGGTTTTCTGCCCTCATATTATTTGAAATATTCCCCATTATTCAATTGTGGTTACATTAAGCCTAATAAAGACATATATAACTTTATACACACACACACACACACACACACACATTTAATATATATATTAAATATATATTAAATTAAATTGTATATATATATTATATATATGTATATGTGTGTGTGTGTGTGTGTGTGTATAACCACAAAACTGTTACCACTCACTTACCTAATTCTTAATGTGAGGTGTACAAAAGATAAATAATAATGAATTATGACAAGGACAATTTTACATTTATTTTTTAAATTAAATTGTTTTATTTATATTTGAAAAGCTTTCCTACTTCACAGTCCTAGTTCCAAGAGTCCTGCATCTCACTTCTGTTCCCCTTTGGCTCTGAGAGATTGCTCTCCCACCAATCCACTTTCTCCACCTCACACCCAAACCACAACATCTCCCTTCCCTGGGGCATTTAAATGTCTCCATGAATATGAACAAACTTTCAAACTACAATGAGAAAAGGCAGTCCTCTCCAACATTATATGTGCTGGGGGCCAGAGTTGAGCCCAAATATTCACTTTGGTTGGTTGCTTAGGTCCTGGGAGCTCTAAGGGGTTCCCATTAATTGATACTGCTTTTCTATTATGGTGTTGCAATCCCCTTCTGCTCCTTTGATCAAACCCCTAATTCTTACATAGGGGTTTCAGTCTTGAGTTCAATGGTTTGCTATAAGTATATATAGATCAGTCTCAGTCAGCTGGTGGTAGAGTCTCTCATATGACAGTAATGGTAGGCTTCTCTGTATGAGCAAAACATGGCAGCATTAAGAGTGTCAGGGATTGTGGGCAGGCACCAAACTCTAATATTTCTTTTTTATAGCTTTGTAAATGAGTGATATCTTACCTCCCTCTGTGATTTTACCTGGAATGAAGGAAAGAGTTTGATCTGTTGAATACTATAGAGATTTATATCTCAAAAATCTCAAGCAAACAGTAAGTTATTATACAATTCCTCCTCATTTTCTTATTCTACGTCTTGTATTGGTGGAATTTAGATTTCTCCATAATCATGGAGTATGCTACTTGCCTGTGGAAACACAACATTGTAACATTGTGGCTTCATCCATTTAGATCTCTCTCTCTCTCTCTCTCTCCTTTTCTCTGTCTTATCTATCTATCTATCTATCTATCTATCTATCTACAAACCTATTTGTCCATCTATAAATCAGCTTTGTATTTCTTTTAAAACAATCGAGTTCAACTAGTTCTGATTGTATGTATATAAGTATATCATCATTGCCTGTTATATTGACATCCAACAAATAGCATTGCAGACCCCCCCAAAGTATCTGTCTCTATGCTACATTCATCTATTACAAATATTCTCAAAACATATAACAGAAACTCTATTTTTTGTTCCTTCTGTGCTCAAATATTTATTTTAATTTCTTTCCTATATGATTTATGCTGCAAACAAACTGCAAGAGCGGATAGGGCCTGAGAAGGAGCAATATAGCAATATAGGCCCTGAGAAGGACAGGGAGATCAATTGAACTGGAGAACAGCTTAATTTTCTTTGCATCACTGAGGATAATTTGTCTTTGTCTGGACTCAAAGGAGAAAAAAAGTTTCCAATGGGCCACAGGGTTTACTAACATTTTTTTTTTCAAAAGGGATTACACCATTTTTTATTTTTATTTTAAAGAATTTTAAAGACATAATTATGCAAGGAGAATGAAGAGTTGATGGCCTGATATTGCCTATATATTGATTCCCCTGTGTTCCCTTTTCATAGACTAGAATTTTTTATCTGTTTTGGCTGATATCTGATGACTTGGGAATTTTGACGCAAGAAAATCAAATTATAGTAGCTTTTATTTATTAAGACTTTAGGTTCCATTCTTTTTATGTTTGAGCCTTAAAAAAAACATGGTTCTGACCTGAAGTTCTAGTATCACAATGATACTTAGTAACCTATAAACATAGTTCATAAGGCATCTCGAAACTTTTCTGATTCTTATATGAAATATTACTATAGTTTCACAGATGATTTAGTTAATAAAATAGGTTTAGCTTATAAATATAGTAAACCATGTACTAACAGTGCAAACACTTTAATGTCTCTAAGTTAACATATACCAAATTAAAAGAATCTTTAGCAACCTGTTTCCTTGGTCAGCTCATGCCATGTGTTTTTCATATCTCAGAATGAATTCATGTCACATGGTTTAAGATTAACTAACATAGACTTATAATAACTAACAACAAGTTATGAGTTTTAACCATGTGCAATATTTTATAGGTCAATAATCCTGTTTTTTTAATGACCCCTCTAATTGAACCATGGCAACAGAATCAGGAGCAGTGCTGTTGCCTAGTGATGACATCATTTCAGTGTCCCGTAGCTGGCTGCAAATAGATTCCGGATGTTCACAGATGGACCTGAAGCTAACAACTACCCTCAACACTGCTTCCTGGAAGCACTTTAACTCTCTTCTAATGAAAGTCACAATGTTATCATACTGTGACATCATGAATATACTTGGTTTATATATAGAAGTTCTGTATGCCACATTGAGTGCCAATTGGCCTGTAATCTTAAAGATATATTAAGACTTGTATTTTCCTAAAAAGGAGGCAGTAAGTCACTGCTGGTGTCACCAGGCTCCTACTAATGATAGGAATTTGGAAAATGGTTTTTTTGTTGTTGTTGTTGAGAAAGCAACTAAAGAGGCAAGCCAATATTTCTATATTCATATCCTATAGCATCATGTTTGTATTTGTCAGGAGAGAAGTTATCTTCTTCCCTAATGCACACCTTTTATCAATGGTCCTAAAATCCTAAAGATTCTTGAAGCTACTTATCTTGCCAAACAGGTGCCATTTAAGGCTCCAATTAACCATGCTACTATCCTTCCAAAAACTACTACCATCTCACACTCCTGCCTAGAAGTACATGAAACTCTTATCTAAAGAAACCCACAAATTTCTATTCCTCCTCCATTACAGCTTAACTATTCTAGGAGCAGTCCTGAGTCCTCAGGGCTGGTTTCTTGTACAGGAAAGGTAGACTCTCCCTAACTGACATTTAAAGTCCTTCTTGACAGGTAGGCACATATATTGTCATTTTGTGGTACAACTTATTCTTATGGTTTTTTCAACTCTTCTTGTTCTACTCATCCTTTCTATCCTCCTAAGGGTATCATTTAAATATTATTCATCTGCACTCCAACCTTCCCACATGGGGCTTATGACCCCTAATTTACCTAAATAACACCATTTATAGGGTAGTTTTTTGGGGGAAGACTGAGAGATATTTTACACATGTCTCTCCTTACACAAAGCACTAGTACAGTAATATCTTCTTACTATGGTATACACTTTCTTAGGATTGGCAGAAACATTTCCCTATTACAGTTTAGACCACATAAGTAGTTTGTTTGCACCTCATGAATATCTTATATAAATTTAGCCTTCCTAGGTCCATAAAATCAGAGAAGGGCCTGCATTCAATTCTAAAATCACTGTGTCTTCAAAGTGCTATGGTATTCATATTTCCTGTGTAACAAAATTTCAGATAAAATGTAAACAAATAATGAATGGAATTAATTAGATTCATTTATCCAGACAGTTGTTTAAGTTTCACATCTATCACCTTTTGCCTAATGCCACACTAAGAAGAGGAATTTCTTTGGAAGAGTATTTCTATCTTTTTTTTTTTAAAAAAAAAAATAAATGATAAGGGACAGCAATTCAAATGGGTTGAACCCTTATCTGATAGGTACACCTCCTACTCTGTAGGACCTCTAAAGGTTATACTCTGTTACCTACACCTTATTACTGAGTTTGGCTTCCTTTCTCACACTACAGCTTGGGCTATTCTTATTCTTCCAAACTTCTAGTCAACAGGGACAAGACTAGAAATTCCAGATATATGCCACTAAAAATAATAGACTGTCTGACGGTTCTTTCTGTCTAGACTCTGGATATCACTATGGCATCTCTCTAACTTTGACCCTTGAGCAACCTGATTTGCAATGTGGAAAAGAACAGCCCAGCTTCAATATAAGTGGCAACTCCAAATGTCTTTGTCTTTTCTAAGACCAAACAAACTCAGCCTATATAGATAATCCCTCCTGGGTGAGGTGCTTAAATTGCAACAGTAAGTACCATTATTGTGATCCAGGGAATGGCATATAACGTCGGGAATTCTCCCATGGTGGCCTTCACAATTTTTTATGCCTGGAATAAAAGCAGGGCCCAAAGGCCTATGGGATAGATCTTTCGGATAAGTTGAGGGCTTGTCTGTGAGGGTGAGGGATATTAGTAATGTTCAGATCTTTTGAGCAAACATTTGGTATACTTCTACATAATATAATAGAGACCAGTCAACAGTCTGTAAGAATCTTACCATCCACTGTGTGGTTCCCCACTTCCTTTTTGAAAGAGAGTTTCCCTGTGAAGCTATGATTGTCCTGGAACTTACTCTGGCTTCTTAATCCAGACTTTGGGAAGTCTATTTTATATCAATCTTTGAGACTCCTCTACAAATTTGCATAGTAGTATTGGGCCACTTTATGTAAATTAATACTTCCTTTATGTTCCTTTGTAAGAATTGTTGGTGATTGTTCAGCACATACATGTAATCCTGAACTCTAAGTTCTGTAATATCAAAAGCACTTTATCTGCTTCATCATGGTTAATCCTAGGATTTATGGGAAAGAAGTGACTGGGTCCATGGTTTTCCAAATTAAACTAAGCTGTATTTGAATGCATTTCAGGATGGGTAGCTGTCTCCCCTAATTCGGGGTTTTTAGCAGTATTCGCTGGCCTTTTGAAGTTCTTTTTATAGTGGAAATAAGGAAGATAATGGAGATAAGGTGAGTGTATTGGTGATAAATTGTTAAAATAATACAAAGTGAAGGAAAGAGACAAAGGCAAGGATTGGCATCAAGTGAATGGGGGTTACAAGGAGTTTGTATAAGATGAAAAACTGACTCTTGAATGCAAATAGAGGTTTTAATTATCAGGGACTTGGAGAAGAACAAAAGACTATCTCTTAGCTAGAATTTATTACCAAAGAAAGAATTTATTCTGAAAACAGAACTCCCATTCTATAAGATATGTTTTCTGATTTTAGTCTTATTTCAAGCTGTGAGATATTTGTTCCCGTCTTGGTCCTACATCAACTCTAGTGTCCCTTTAATCTCTGGACATATCAAGTGACTGCCTGTTGAATGATTATTGTCCTTTATTTCATCAGTATGTAATAATGTATCGATTTCAGGGAACGTATGAGCCACAGAAAAATCTTCATTTGGGTGCCAACTAAAATTTAACAACTGCTTTCCCTTTTAGATATTAACAGGTTGAGAGCCCTTCAATTTTGTAGGATAACTGAAATCAGAATAAGGAACTTATTTTGGAGCAAACATAGAGACAAAATCAATTTCTAGATGGCATCTGTTATCTGAGTGAATATTTGCTGAGATTGATGTAGATGAGTACTAAGCCATCTGAGGTCAAACTCTTAGCAGCCATTGAAGCTGTCAGAATAATTCCAACCACCATGCAAAAGGATATAGAACATCCATCCCTCTGTGAGACCTGGAGGTCATTTGTCTTGCTCTCAATGAAGAATACTGCTACTATGTAAACCTTGCTGGTCAGGTAGAAGAAAAAAAATTAAAGACACAAGTTGAAAAAAAAACTTTATCACTTAGGGATCAACTCTATTGCAGAGCACTCAGTTTTGTCACTCATGGGCCTCTGGGTTTTACAACTCCTTACTCTATTGATTTCTATGTTTCTTATAATAATGAACATGCAGTACCTTATCCTGTACTTTTGGAAAGAATTAGCAAAATTATTCAGTAATATACCAATTGCTACTAATTGAATTTCCAAAAACCTACCACTGCTTACTAGCCTGAGCCTCTCCATCCCAGACTGCCTTAAATCAGACAGTCTTAGGTATCCCAGCTCCAATGCTGCCTACTCTTCCCTAGACTTTCACTTCCTGTACAGCTAGAACTGTTGCATTTTATAAAAAGGCCAAGATATGTTTGATAGGGCATTGTATAATGAGGTAGGAGGGATGCCTTGGTGAGCACATGCTAAGGCATTCTTTTCACAGTGTACAGCTGGAAAGTTATAGAATATACTTTATTAAAAATATAAGAAAGTGAGGGGACTTGAAAGAAGAGTATAGGCAGAGAAACACACACAAACACACACACACACATACAGACACAGAGAAACAGAGAGACAGAGAGAGAACAACAGAGAGAGAGAAAGAGACAGATAAATACAGAAAGACAGAATATAGAGACAAAACAGAAGCCTGGACATGGACACATGGAGTGAAAAAAGGGAGGGGAAAGTGGAGATTAGGAGAAAGTAATCAGGTAGAGAAGCAGGTCAGAGACAGATAGAGAATGGGATAGGGAGAGAAAGGAGGAGTCAAAGAGCCCTTTTTATATAGCAGGCCAGGTTTTTCTACCTGGTTTTTGCTAGGTAACTGTTGAGCAGAGCATAAAAAGAATGCTAATATTCTTCAATAAATTAGAAATTAGAAAGAGGTGACAGTGACACAGGAATAGGGTCATAGTGACATTTATCCTGCTGACTTTGGTGCCATATGTCTCTGAGAAATATAAGAAGATGGGGATGGGGATGTTGGTGAATTCTTAGGAGTATTGTCTATTTTCTTTCTGTAAAGCATCTATATAATCATCTGTGGATAGAAGGATCATGTCCAGTAGGAGAATCTGTCTCTGAGAGCAGGCTGTAACTTTTGTGAGTTGCTTCTTTGTAGCTGTCTGGAATATAGATTTTGAGTAAGCACAAGGCTTTGATAAGATGCTGAAATATTTTTGTGATGTAGAGTATTATGTTATACACAATTTGGAGAAAATATTTTGATTACATGTAAATTTGCAAACTTTAGGTCTTTGTGGTTGGTGTAAGGGGAGTCCCAATCTCAGGGAACAAGAGGGTAAACACCACCAACTGGAAGAGGTAATATGTAGAAACTTTGTCTATTTATTGGCAGGTGTACTTATTGGGAGGAAGTCTATTTGGTCCCTAAGAGATAGATCTTAGTGGGTTTCCTGTATCTGATGAGTTTACAAAAGAGATAAGGTTGTTAACAGAAAAGATAGTCTTTAAAATAAGTTTAGGGAAGACAAATCTTTCATGGAGCAGAAGGAGCAAAAAATATATATTTTTTTTCAAACATTTCAAATATACATTTAGAAGACAATTAAAAAGACTCAATTAGATGACCTTATGTATATGATTCCTGATCATTAATTTAGAATATGAAACATCTTAAGTCATGTGTTAAAAGGCAACCAATTAATTTATATTAGTATCTATGATAGCAGACATTATAGAATTAGTATGAGAAATGTTTTAAGTCTATAGAAAAATGTAACCAAAGGAAACATATTTGTAACTAAGATAGCTAACTGTATAGATTTTGCATGAGATACTATTTAAGTCTATAGAAATAAGATAAAAGTGGAATGTTAAAATTCAAACTTATGATTGTAAAAGTTTAATGGTACTGTAGAATGTTTTGTTAGGAATTGGATAATTTATCAGAACTCCATTGGTTACTGTTACCTTTGAAATCTCTATTTAACCATGGCATAGCAAAGGGAAGTATTATGAAGCATTTTCTCCCTGGACACTGAGTTTATATAAGGAATTAGGAGAAAGTTACATTTGTGAAATGTTATACCTGAACTTGTGTATCCTTTATCATGAAGCCATTAAGTAAGGCAAATCTGACTGACATTTAGATAAGAGATCTGGTAGTCTTAGCTAGTCAACAAATTGAATAATGACCTAATGATGTGATTGATTAATTGGGCCAAGGAAGTAGATGTCTGTTTTCTAGCCGTCAATGTACTTAGAAATCTGTGAAGAATAAATTATAATCTTGATATCATATATTAATTAAATGACAGAAGTTTGTCTGTAATCCATTACCTAAAATTTTTCTAGGTTCTTATGATCTCCATCACAAATTGAGCAGAGTCAGTCTGGCATCAGGTCCAGAAGAAAAGAAGATTTTTTCTGTGGAGTAGGAACATGGGAGAAATGACTCACACTATATTAGGCAATATGAGATATGCAAATCTTTGGGTGTCTTCTGTCCAAAATTTAGGCCAAGCCCTGACACTGGGCAAGGCAATGAAACATTGTTTCTCAGTGGTTATCATACCACAATCTAGGAAGCCTTGTCATTGTGTTCATATCTTCTTAGATACTATACTGACTGGTTTTGTGTGTCAACTTCACACAAACTGGAGTCATCACAGAAAAAGGAGACACCCTTGAGAAAATGCCTCCATGAAATCCAGCCATAAGGAATTTTCTCTAGTAGTGATCAAGTGTAAGAAGGCTCATTGTGGGTTTTACTATCTATGGGCTGGTAATCTTGGATTCTATAAGAAAGCAAGCTAAACAAACAAGGTGAAGCAAACCTGTAAGCAGCCTCCGTCCATGGCTTCTGTATCAGTTCCTGCTTCCAGGTTTTTACTGTGTGTAAAATCCAGTTTTGTCTTCCTTTAGTGATAAACAGCAATAAAAAATATTAGCTGAGTAAACTTTTCCTCCCTAACTTGCTTCTTGGTCATGATTTGTGTAGAAATAGAAACATTGACAAATACAAGTTGGTGCTCTTAGTGGGGTATTCCTCTGACAACAGGATTATGTTTTAGTAAGGACTGTGGAAGAACTTTAAAACTTTGTGCTAAAATAAATTAAAATAGCTATTGGGAATTAAGAGCTCTGTGACTTGCTCCATAGAATTTTGGAAGAAAATGTTGAGAATAGTGCAAATGATGGAAGCCTAGCTTGTGAAATTTTTGAGGGAAGATTAAAGATATTACAAGGGATTTTACTATTTTGATTGTGAAGATAATGTGGTTTTGGTTATGTGGGCTAAAGAATCAGCTTATATTGACAAGATATCAGAACTATTAAAGAGAATCCTTTGCATTACTGGGATGACTGATGCTTGTTAGCTGGGGCTAATTAATTAGCAGTGCTTAAGAATAGACCAGCATCACTAAGGTGGAATCCTCTGCAAAGTATTTCCTGAGATCACAGAGAAGCTGTCACAGAAGCAGCCATGGTTGTACCTCATGTTGGCAACCAGACTTGGTAATATATAATTGTCAACCAAGTGGTACTGGTTTTGAAATTTAGAGGGGCAGGTAGCAGTTGGTATTTGGCACTGTGATAATCTAGTAGAGGCCACTGGCGAAGGTGAAACCTCAGAGGCAGTTGAAAGCTCAGGACTGAAATGATCATGGAGATAATTTGAGGCTTAGCACCAGGAAAAGAGCTTATGAAAGGTTATATGTGAAACTGATGTCCAGTCATAGCAGAAAACAGCAGTGTTTTATAGATCCCAGTACCACAATAAGACTACCAAGAACTACAGCAGCAAGAGAGTACAAGCAGCTGGTCCATAGAAGACCGAGGTGTGTTCTACAAAGAGCACAGCTGTAAAAATGACCAGTAGATGATTAGTGGAACACAGACATTGGACAAGTTAGAGTTTAATTTTCCTTATGATTATGACTGTGCCATGATACTTTTTTCTCTTGAAGAAAGTATTTTAGTGCAGCACACAGTTAAGAGACTTTGAATTGTAAAAAGACATTGAATTTCAAAAGAGATTGGATATTTTAAAGGAATAGAAAATTTAATATGTAAGAATTCAAAGATTCTGTGGGACGTTTAAAGTTGTTTAGATCTTGTGGGTGAATAAAAATGTAAGGGCTGAGGCTTAATAGTGATGTGTCTGTGTGTAAAATAGACAAGGGGTCAATTGTACTGTCTGGTTTTGTCCTTTCTTGGCTTCTGCCCAAAGTAGCTTCTCTGTGTGAGTTCCAGTCCTGCTAGGGTACAGCCTTGACACAGGATTGGAGTGCTCAACTGGAAGCAGGCACATAATAAATATACACAGACTACTTTTGGGGTACAAGCTGACAGGCAATTTTTCAAAGCCAAAGTTTCTCTCTCTCTTCTCTTTCACTCTCTTCTTTCTCTCTTGCTCATTTGCTCCTAGCTTGAGGCTGCACACACTCCATATTCTCATGCACACTATGGTTTTCTCCTGTCTGCCCTTCTTTTCTTGAATTCTCATACTCCTCTACACCTCTATATGTTTCCCTTTAACTCTCACACACACTCTTCACACCATCACATAAACCACACACACACATACCACATGCACTTTCCTTTCACCACAAAAACACTCTCCATACACATCTCACAGTTTTTCTTTGCTCACTCTTTACATTCTCTCTTCACTCATTCTTCACAAGTTCTTCTCAGGTACTCTAGCCTTTTTCTTGTCCCAGTCTTTTAATGATTCTCCAAGAGAATGTAGAAAAAAGACACTGTATAATCACTGAAAAATCAAATTTAAAAGAATAATCATGTCCCACAAACAATTAAGAATTACAATTGTTCTCCAAAATTTCAAGCTTCATTATTCCCAGAAGTACAGCCAAAATAATAATTATTGCAAACTTATCATCATTTAAACTTTAACTTTTAACTTATTATAAATAAGATTTCATGTATTTTATACTTCCTTATATAGGAAACATTCTTAAATGTTATGCAGAACTTATTTCAAAACTTTGATAGACTTTTTTCTTTCTTGGAGTCCCAGTGTTCATTCCATTACATTTTCTAATATATCAAGCTTCTGTTACAAGTCAAGGATTAATCTGGAACTACCATTGTGCAGTTATTAAATTGTTTCCAAGAAGAAAACACACAGCATGCACATGGGCCCTTAGGACTGTGATGTGCTGTGCCTCATTCCTCAATTTTTAATTGTTTAAGAATCATTACATTGAGGACCATCTAGTTTCACAGAATTCACCAGAGCAGGAGAAAAAACTAAGAAAATCAGATATAATACAATAATTATGCACACCAAAGCCAACTAAACAACAGTCATGCACAAATGAAATCTATACAACAGTTGTTCAGGGCTAAAGTAGGGGGAAATGTAGACAACTGTTTTTTTACAAAGAGTCATCACAGGCTACTGACATGTATCCAACCCAGCCTACTGAAGGCAGTCCCTTATTTCAGATGGTGGGTCCCCTGGAGGAATGTGTCTTCTGCTTCTCAGGGTCCCAGATAATATCTCTTTAAAAGGAGCTGCCACAGGCTTCTGATGTCTCCATCCCAGCATTCTGTAGGCAGTTCTTGTCATTGTATGCTGTCCCAAGCACAGTTCTGACTTCCTTTCATGATGAATAGCAGTCTGGAAGTGTAAGCTGGATAAAACCTTTTTGTACAAAACTAGCTTCTTGCTCATGATGTTTTGTGCAGGAATAGAACCCTGACTAGGACAAAGGCCTTTGGGTATATGCTGTAAAAATTTGGGAGTCTCTGTCATAATAAGATTAATTTAGCAGATTTATAACAACATTGAAAGCTAGTATCTATAAAAATGTCTGAGTTAAACAATCTGTGTTTGTTTTTACTCATATGTTTTAGAATGTATATAGCAAACAAAGAGAGTGTATTATAATTTCATAGCAGTAATGACAGTAGCAAAAACAAGGATAAGTTTATCTTCAAGGCAATGACCTTTAACTCTTCTACTGTTGTAAATCTTTAAATGCCTATTAAAATCATCATTTACAAGGGTAGGAAAACAAATGCAAACCTTATCGTAATTGAAATTTCTTTTGAGACCTTTTGTCAGGCTGTTCTAAAGTAGAGAGACATTAAGCTGGGAAGTGCCCATAACAATGGTGTTAGATAGTTTTGAAACTGCCTCAAACCAAGATGGTGCTGAGGCTCCAGCCAGCCATATAATGGTCCATTTTTTTATCAAGTAGCTAAAGAGATATTTCTACCTGTGGAGGATAGCCTTGTGTCATAACTTACGTTAGAATAGAACAGCAGAAGTGTTGTATATCTTAGAATGGAATGGCAGGTGTGTGGCAGAGACAAATATATAAAAACAAATCGAAGCTGCACAGTGTAAGGCTTGCACAGTAAGGATTGGCATTGTGGGTAATAGCTGCTGTCAGTCACCATGTGGGTGGGAAAGTGTAGGTGTTATACCTGGACCCTCTAGCATATCATGTCGTGTGTGCTATTAATGCTGGTGCTCCAACCAGGTGGTGTGGCTGCCTTGGGATCAGTTCAGGAATGGATCAAGAGAGTGAAGGGGAAGAGAAGAAAGCAGAAAGCAGAGGAATAAAGTGGTTGGGGAAAGAATACATAGGATTCTTTCGATTTTTTGTATTGCTGGTGAGAGTTATAAAAGTTTTCTTATTAAATCAGTGATAAGAATCAACTTAGAGTCATTCCTTGTGGGTATTGGGGCCAAATTTACCTTGTGAATTCAGGGAGATTTTAAGACTCAATAGAAAACCTAGAGTAGCAGAAAATACATTTCCTTTTTCAGTGATAATAGAAGATATTGATATTATCCTTAAAATCATCCTGAGAATAAATTAATAACTAGAAGTGAGATTCAGGTCAGATCCTCAAGTCATCTCATAATGAAATTGTGCTTGGTTTCAGGCCAGTAACTAACCACTGACCAGGAGAATGGTTTACCTAGGTTTAATATTTTCTGTCATTGAGAGTGAAACCACCTCAAGGAGAGAAAAATCTCACACAATGGAAAAGGTCCTAAAATGAAGAGTAAGCAAGATGCACAGTTATGACTGTGAATACCCACATTCCTCAAGAAAACCAAAAAACCAAAAGGTAGCTGTGAGCTCAATAACCTTACCTTGGGACCAGGGCCCATTTATTCTGGTCTACATGCCCAAAATCTTACCAATTTACCCATGTTATGAAGAGTTCTAGCAATTCAATGGCTAGAAAATCCATGTGGCTACAGGAAATGTGAACCTGTAAGTTTCTAAATCTTGATCTTAAAACAAAATGCTGTATTTTATAAATAGACCAAGATAGTAGAGAGAGTGAAAGACACACACAGAGAGAGAGAGAGAGAGAGAGAGAGACAGAGAGAGAGACAGAGAGACAGAGAGACAGAGAGACAGAGAGACAGAGAGACAGAGAGACAGAGAGACAGAGAGACAGAGACAGAGATACACACACACAGAGAGACACAGACAAAGAGACAGAGACAGAAACAGAGACAGAATGGGTTCCCAGTTGGAATTTGTATAGTCTTGTTGAAGTAGGTTTGTCATTGTGGGTCACACACTTTGTCACTCAGAGAGCACATTGAAGTTGTGTTCCAAAGAAAGCCAAAGTTGTACCTCATACCACAGCTGTACTTGGTAATGTATAAGAGTCACCCAGTTGGTAATAGTTTTGAAAGTGTCTTGAAAGCATGAAAAGAAACTGAGGCTTGGTAGTGAGAGAGCTCATGGAAGGCCATTGGTGAGGATGAAGCCTCTGTTGAAGTTGATGGCCCAGGAATAAAGGGGTCATGGAAAGGAGTTGAGGCTTCGCACCATGAAGAGAGCTTATGAGAGGCTATTGGTGAAGCATAGTTGCAGCAGAAGACACCAGGATATTGGTGATGCCTATAGAATGGGATGGTCACCAAAAATAGCAGCCGAAGTGAAGTGGATAAACCTTATCTTAGAGTGTTACAGAGGACAGAGCTGGAGAAGTGATCCTAGCCCTTTAGAAGAGACCAGAAGATTCTGTGTGATTCTCACACTTTGGAACAAGAAGCTGTAACATTGAATTCATCATGGAGACCTCAAGATTTTCAAGATGCCAGAGCCATATGACATCTCCTGAGGAATGCTGCTTACAGGGAGTGGAAACAGCCCAGAAAAATAATTTTGGTGCAGTCAACAAAGATGAATAAGGAGTTGAAGATCTGAAGAGTGCTCTGACATCAGCCAAAGAGACACAGATTTTGGAGCTTGCCCACCTCGTTTACTCTCTTGATTTGGGTATTACTTCTAACTGAATGGATGGATCCTAGAAGAAATTATGAACTTTGGACTTTTAATGTTGTTGAAACTGCTATAGACTATGGGGATTTGAAAGTTGTACTAAATATAAATATTTTATTATGGTATGGCCATAAATGACGCCCATAGATTCAAGTCATCGAAAAATTCTATGTGGGCCAGGGAGTAGAATGTGACGGTTTGTATATATGCTTAGAACAGGGATTAAGCACTAATAAAAGATGTGGCCATGTTAGATGAGGTGTGCCCCTGCTGAAGTAGATGTGGTTCTGTAGGAGTAGCTGTTTTTCTTATTGAAGTAGGTGTGTCACTGTAGGCATGAGCTTTGTACTAGCTCCTGGGAAGTCAGTATTCTGCTAGCAGCAGTCAGATTAAGATGTAGAACCCTCACAATCCTCCTCAACAATGCCTGCTTGGACACTGCCTTGCTCTAACCTTGATGATAATGGACTAAACCTCTGATCCTGTAAGCCAGCCCCAATTAACTGTTGTTCTTTGTAAGTGTTATCTTGGTCATGTTGTCTTTTCTCAGCACTCAAAGTCTAACTAAGATATGGGCCTTCCACTTCCCAGAGAAAAATACAGGGAAATATAGATGTAGGGCTTATGTGTGAGGTGACATGGAAGATGGGCAGGGCTGTATTAGTAATGTAAAGTGAACAAATAAATTAATGTAAAAAACATGCACTATCCTAATTGCAGGCAAATGGTACTTTTGGCTCAATTACATATGCCTGTCCTGTCTATCAGCACATCAAGGCCTATGCTAGTTTCTAGACTTCTTCAATTTGTACTCATAAGTACGTCATATATATATATATATATATATATATATATATATATATATATATATATATATCATAGTTCTCTACACTGATTCACAAGTTACTCTCCTCAGGTATTTGTTCCCCTTAAAACCCATAAAATTGTTGAGAATTTTTATCTCTTTGCCCTGATTCACTGAGAAACAGTGTTGGTAGTTTTGAGTGAACATATTCTTTTTACCCATGGAACAGATTAATAAAAAGGAAAGAAGTAGAAAGAAACAGAAAAAGAAAGGAACAAAGAGAAGAGAAAGCAAGACAAGAGAAGACAAGAAAAGACAAGAGAAGAAAAGAGAAGAGAGAGTGGAGGACATACATGAGTGGTCCTTGGTATGGTAGAAGAAGTAGTTTGTTTTAGATATGTAGGGAGGCATAGCCAGATGCAAACACATCTAGAATATTTCAGAGTAGTCATGACTGTGACTCATGTGTGGAGATGAGAAGAGGAAGAAAATGAGAGAGACAGCAATGAAGTAGAACAGCCATGAGGAAAAAGTTGGAAAATGGGCTGATAAGCAAAGTCTTCATTATGTAGAGAAGAAACTCTCAGGAAATTTCAGCACAGACCCTGGTCAGGAGAAATCAGTGTAGAGGACATCATATGCCACCTTTATCCTGTAATAGAATGGTACTGAGGGATACTTGAAAAAATGGCGGCAGATCCACTTTTATTGTAAAATAGGTACCTCAACTCCTTCTCTTGAATTCAACATTTAACAAGGGTTAAAATTTGGTTTCTTTACTGTACTTATTTCATTCACATAGCATGAAAGAACAAATACCTGAGAATTTCATTATTCCAGAGAAAGATATGTAATAACCAAACTGCATCATGGGTCAGTAATCTGCTAAAGCTGGACAATTATCAGACATTAAATAACAGCATCCACACCACAGTGACTTGAGGAAGAGGGACTAGATTGAAGGGAAGACCAGGAGGAATGGATAATGTTGTTATTTATTCTAACTCTTTTTGCCAAAGAGATGTAATCGTGGGGAAATCATCTCTAATACCTCTCAGTAGGTATGTATGCTTTGCTTTTGGATTGTTCACATGGTTTCTTTAAATAACAATAATGGCAGGAGACACTCACACTCACATTACCATCCGAACTTTATTTTGTCTTGTTGGTTAATTAATCACAACAGAATGTGGCTGGAGAAGATGCAGCAAAGAGATGTTATCTTGGGGAAATCATCTCTAATACCTCTCAGTAGGTATGTATGCTTTGCTTTTGGATTGTTCACATGGTTTCTTTAAATAACAATAATGGCAGGAGACACTCACACTCACATTACCATCCGAACTTTATTTTATCTTGTTGGTTAATTAATCACAACAGAAAGTGGCTGGAGAAGATGCAGTATTTAGGCTAAAAAACTCAATGGGACAAAGGTTTTATCAGTGGAGCTTTAAAATGGCCATCATTCTTTCTGAATACACTGTGCATTTCAACTTTATGTCCTAGCCCACATAACATAGTAAGTAGTTAATCAACAATGCTCTATTAGATAGTGTAAGAATCTTGGGGACATTTCTTGTATGTTTGTTGTTAGGTAGAGGTGTTTAATTCTACTTAGTGTAAGCACATCTTAAAATAGCAACTGTTTTATAGAAGTATGCAAGGAATGTAATCTACAATGTAATTTGCTATGTTATTTTCTTTTTTGTTTTCTTTTGTTTATATGTTTTGTTTCATTATAATATGCTTTCTTAGATAGAATTTGTCACTTTAAAGAAAGATTTTCAGCTCAGAATGAAAATATCCTGTGAACTCCATATTTTTATCTACACAATGGCTTGACTTTATTTTAGGTATTTTTAAGAAGATAGTTAATATTATCACCCTGGGGATATTAGATATCATTTCTATAACTTTATGATCTTTCTTCATTCTATAATTTTCTAATTTCACCTCTAACTACTGTTTTCCCTTTATCCTCATCAGATGACTTGTTCCCTATCATTTTCCAACGTATTGCTCTCTATATCCTTCATGTGGACAACATTTGTTTTATAATTCATTTTTTCTGTAGTATAAATTAGGGTGTATACTTTCATATGAAGAATTAGACCTAGAAGCCTTGTATATAATGAGACATTTAGCATCGGTCTTTTAAAATCTAGGTATGCTCGTTCAATATAATCTTTTCTAGTTCTATTTTTTTTTTGAAATTTAATTTTTCTTTACACCTGTGAAGAGAGACAGGGAAAGTGAGATAGAATGTGTATGCATATATTTTTTCCATTTACCATTTAAAATGTAGTTAGTTTGTTTTCATTTTCAAAGTTTTGTGGCTATAGTAACAATAAACATGGCCTGGTGACCATCTATGGAGTAGCATAATGAGTCCTTTAGAAATATTACATGGAGTAGAATAACTGGAGTATGAGGTAGATTTATTTTAATCTCTTGATAATTCTCCACACTGATTTTAAAAGTGCTGCACAAGTTACAATCTGACCAATAACAGATGAGTTTTCCATTTTTCTGACATCCCTCTAACATTTGTTGGTAGTTTTGTGTTAAACTTCATCATTTTAACTAGGGTGAGTTGATATCTTAAGCTTATTTATTTTGTTCTGCATTTCTAAGAGAATGATTTTTAGCAACATACTAACACATGGAAAAAATCTCATTTTATAGTTGGATAAGTCACAGAAAAAGGCAGAACATACAATGTGAACAGCCAATTAGTCTTGACTCCCAAGATATATCTGGTTTTACATTAAATATTTACCAGTCCACTAATGCTATGGAACCTACTTTACACATTTCTTTATCTGGTATTTACTCTGTCCATATGTGTGCACTGTAAATTTCTTAAACTTGGATTTTGAAATTATGTGAGTTTGAAGTTGAGCAACACGCATCACAAAGCATAAACTACAAAATAAAATGTTTTGTTTTTATATTGTAATTATTTTCTGATTAGCTGCAACTTAAGTGGCATATCTAGGGTTTAAGGACTTCTAGCATATAAAATCATGGGTATAAATTAATGTATAATAAAATTGTACCACCATCATATGAAAGGAGTGAATGATAAGATGGAAAGTTGCTGCATCATGCATATTTATAAAATTTAAATCATCTCTTCTCACTTATCTACAGGACACATTAGGTATACAATGACAACATACTCTTGGCCTACTGTTAATAAGATTCCAGGTAGATCTTTCTTCCATCTCTTGGTTAATAATACAAATATTTTTGTGAGTTACTTTTTATTTATTAAAAGAATGAGAAAATTTGAATGTCTAATAAACAATTAAAACTTTTCAGACACATGGTCAAATATCTCTGAAGCTATTTCCTTTGTGGAATACCATGGGATAATATAGGGTAACCTATTGGCACATAACATATTCTTGCAATCAAAGACAAAACTAAAAGTGACTCTGTATATTTGTGAAAATATTAAGCAACAGATTATTTTTGTTGCAGCTTTTTAATCAATCATTCACCAACTATATATTCAGAATGAAACATAATAAGCAACAAATTATTTTGTTGTAGCTTTTTAATCAATTAATGACCACCTATATATCCAGAATGGATTTTATTAGTCTTTAATAAAGTTGGCTGTTTCTACTAACATTTTTTGATCCTTTCTGCTGACTACCACTCATGTGACCTTGAGAAATTTATAGAATCAAAAAACAAAGAATAATAATTTCCATAATATGACATTTCCTGTTTTGATAGCCTGAGTCAAAAATCAAGATCAATCTTATAATATCTATACTATACTGAGTATAAAGAGAGTATATGCCTGTAATTCAGCAATTGATATTGAATTTATACTGAAGCAGCTGCAAATTTCCTGTGTGTTACAAAATGCCATGACAAGTTTATAGAGAAACTAATGTATTTCCATTCACATATATACATATACATCTTTACATATATATATATATATATATATATATATATATATATATATATGTGTGTGTGTGTGTGTGTGTGTGTGTGTGTGTGTGTGTGTATTGTATGGTGATGTGTTGTATAAGCATAGATGAAAGGTACATGGAGGAGTGGATTTTATTTTGTAATTCATTACTATCAATATTTGTCTCAAAATTATCTCTGAAGCACACATCTCCAATATAGACTGTACCCTATCCTATGACAGTAAAGAAGAGGTAGTAAAGCATTAAAAGTGTAGAGGCATTATTATTTTCTTTATTTTCATGATGTACAAAAAATATGTAATGAAAAAATTCCAGCATCATATTTTTGTCTACTACATGCTTTAACTGAAAAGTTAAAAGCATATTTTGATAACTGTATGCTCTTTGTGATGACTGCCTTTTGTTTGGTGTACAGTTTCCCTCACAGTACAAGAACACACATAGGTGAAAAGAGCATATATTTTTAATGCATTTGCTTTATTTCCTACATAAATACAGTAGTTAGATCATTTCACACAAATTCTTTCACATCCAACTCATCCAAGGTCTTTCAAATCATATATATATATATATATATATATATATATATATATATATATATATATTCATATTCTAAGCCATTCATTAGAATTTACTTTCTCATCAATAAACCTGAGATAAAAATTTCCATGCTCCATCTTCACAACTTTTATCTCTAATTGGCCAGTCCTCATTGTTATGTTTTTGTTATTTCTGGCCCATATTTTCTTGCCTTCACTTTTTTACATTCTCCTGCCACCCAACATAATTCCAGAAACCAAATCTATGGTGATCACTTTTTGATCCCTCTTTTTGTCTAAATAAAAAGCTCTTTGTCTTATAATAATAAACAACACACTATAAACAGTGTTATGAAACAATTATGAAAGTTTTTAGGAATGTATTGTACTTAAAAAGTTCAGTCTGTTTGTATTGAGCAACTTAGGAGAAACTATTTTAATATCTATTTTATCTTGGTGAGAGCAGAGTTTTGTATCTGAATAAATTCTCATCTTAACTTAAAAATATTTTCTTAGACCTAAGATAGCTTCCTAAATATTAAACAACTTGAGTTCAATTGTGGGATGATAAACATCTAGTCTTCATACACACAAGAGACCTAAGAAGCAGTAAACATTATCTGTGAATGCAGAAGGTATAAGGATGCAGATTCCAAAATGTATAGAAATGATAGAGACATCTCACCTCTTTAGCAGCCCCCAATATTTTTTAAAACCTTGGAGCATCTACTTTTAGTCTTCTAGCCCAGGCAGTCCGACAGACACCATGTGCACAACAATTATGAAGGATGTGCATAAGTTGTCTCAGAATTTGGTTATTATATGCCCACTTGGGTTTTTGGATAATATTTTATCTGAAGACAAATTTAGGGCATTTCTTTGTCTAGGGGCTAATTTGCCACAGTTGAAGCAACTACATATATGGTTATTGACTCTCATATTCTGTGAAGTGGAATATGGGTACTGTCTCATAGTCAAAAGATCTTTAAATAATAAAATGATTTGAAATATCAAAATCTGCGGATATATGAGGATGTTAATATCATCTATCTAGATATAATACATGTGAATTGCAAAGCATTGTTTATTCTTAGATATTTATTCTCTGAATAACTTTAAAATCATTTTATTGTAATTAAATAAGCCACTATCTAAAATGACTGTGAGTGTGACTCTCTGAATATCATTTTGATAATTTTAAACAAGTAAAATAATGAAAACTATTATTATTATCATTATTATTAATTGAGAGAGGTGTTCTTTATGTAGCCTTGGATTTCCTCTATAAATTAGGCTGTACTCAAATTCACAAGGAAACAATCTGTCCTGGTATTTTCGACCAAGTACTGAAATCTAATTCCTAGATTTATTAACTTAATTGTTTATTTATTTTACTTATTTATTATCTATATGCCCTTGAAAAAAGTTATATTAGTTCCAATTTCTTTCTCCCTTAATAGGAGATTAATATCTTTGATAATTTAAAATAACATAAAACAGTTAAAAATTATTATCATTTATTAAGACAGGGTTTCTCTGTGTAGCCCAGGGTAATTTGGATTTAACTCCCAAGAAATCAATCTGTCTTTGTCTTTAGCTGCACTGCAAAGTTTAGAGATCAAAGGCATGAATACACTTAGTGTCTGTGTACCCCTTTTTACTTAAGGTAGTGTACTTCTTTCTATTCTACTTTATTTAGTTCACCTTCCATTTATTTTATAAGCAAATTGCCAAGTATCATGCATCTGCTGAGAATTTTTGGCCTGGGTATTTGTTATATGCTAGACCAAGTAGTCACTATTTCTCCAATGACAACCAGTGTTCAAGGAAACCAGCTGCCTAAGTTAACCTTGACACATTAATTTATGTTATTCTCTCTCTCTCTCTCTCTCTCTCTCTCTCTCTCTCTCTCTCTCTCTCTCTCTCTCTCTCTCTCTCTCTCTCTTACTGTGAGATGCAGGTAGCATTGTTCTCCACTCTATGAATGATGGCAAATTGCCTGCTTCATTGCATAACAGCAAATTGTAGCATTCACTGCATTAGGTTGCATGTGAATGGCAGTATGGAACAGCACTTGGGAAAAGCCCAGGCTGACTTTTGAGTATGTCCTTTTTGTAGCCAATGGACTCTGCCACTTATTGAGTGATAAGTTGGGGGTTGGGAGCACAAATGTATTTTAGCTCAAGTGTTAACCCTGCAATCACATTCTGGAATCATGCACACCAAACCAACATGTATTCCAATCCTTGCTGGATCCCTGAAATGCTTGGAAAAAAATTAGGAAGCAATTAGGCCCTGGCTCCCTAGTCTTAAATAGGACAGGTTTTCTTTCTTTCTTTCTTTCTTTCTTTCTTTGTTTATTTTGGTTTGCTTGTTTTCTGTTTTTATCTTTTCAATCTGGGATACTGAAATCAATTTGAATAAAAAAATCAACTTTTGCTACACAATGCCTCAATAATTTCCTTGTTATTATTTAATCTCAATCAGGGCTTTCTGCCTTGCCTTAAAACACTCACTTCCCTTATAAAAGACACACAACCTTCATATTTATAATATACCTTTATAACACTAGTGCAGGGCAGATTCTACTCTGTTTGCAAGTAAAATTTACTTCCTCATCAAAAACCCTGAAACAACATAACTTCTCATATTCTCTCTGGGCAGCTCTTCATTCTAATTGGCCAGCCCTCTTGGTCATGATTTTATGATTCATACCCTATGTCATTTTGTCCTATGACTATCTTTGCTCTCTCCTACTTGTAAACTCCTGCCTCCCATCCCAAGCCCAGGAGCCAAAAGCTCAATTTATATCTCTTTTCGGCCCAGTTAAATGCTGTAGACAGTGTTATTCATCAGTCAGGGATATCTAAAGAAGCAAGGTTGCTTAGCATCACTTAGGACTTAGTTCAGATTTTCTTATTCCTGGGGGCAATGAGGCCTTGGGGGCAAATATTGAACATTACATTAAATAACAAAATACCAAACCTCAATAGTAGACATAGATTTTCTTATACCATGTGAGACTTGTGTCTAGTTATATAACTGTCAAACCCAGAATGTAATAACATTACTAATCATCACTAATGCATCCATGGTGATATAGATCCATGCATCTTGACAGGAATGTCTTTGAGGTTTACAGGCTATACCACGGAGTGTGGATGTTGATTTGTTTCTTTATTTGAAACTGGCATAGCACTTTTTGATATTATAAAAGATTTCTAGATGTTTTTTAAAGTTTCCAAACCTAATGTCCAAACTAGATAGTTTATCCAGATATTGTATTCTGTCCTCAAGATTTTTGAGTCAATCACATAATTTGTTGGCAAACTGTTTTAGAAGACTCTCATAGGGATATTTTTGGTGATTTTAAGGGACATTTTAAATATTTGGCAAAGGAGTTTATTAGCTTATTGTATTTATTTTAGAAACCATGACCATCCCAAGCACTATAATATTTTCTATTATTATTTATACATCCAGTTTTACATATGTGTGTTTAAGAAAAATATTTGTGCTTCAATTTCTATATTTTACCCTCCATTACATTCATTCTTCTCTCCTTGGAACAAAAAAGTGAATTGTGTTTCCCATTTTCATCCTAAAACCAGTGTTCTTTGCAACCCCACTTCTAGAAATATTTCCCTTTTTCATGATACCTTTAATGACTCTGGTTCTTATGGTTAATTTAAGTTGTGTATTTATATTTAAGATTTGGTTCTGTGGTCTATACAAAGAGACATCGTTCATGTTCCATTAGTTGTTTGGAGTATTATTTTCTCAATTGATATGCTGATATGGGTCATCACAACATTTCAGCAATTCAAAACCACATTGTGTACTTATAATATCATGTAATTTGAATATATTCCTAAGTCAAATAGTTTGCGTAGAACCTTCACAAAATGGGGTGTCAAAAATGATCCATAAAATGATCAAAATAAGGAATGGGAATCTGTCAGTGACATAAAAGATGAGTCATGAATTCTTAAGATAGAAAATGAATATAATATATATTGTTTTAATGTGATAATAAAGGCCGAAAGATTCAGTTTTATCTATTTCCCACATAAGACTTTCTGAGAACATAGGTTTCTTAATTAGCTACTACCTAGGAAAATATCTGTGAGATGTCATTAAGGTATACTTGACAATAGCATTCTAATAAACAATGTATTAGTATAAATATAAATGATAATACATCATGTTGCACGATCCACTCACATTCAATCTGCAATTGCTTATACTGCAAATGGTATATATTTGAAGCAAAGATAAAAATTTGAGATCATTATTGGCATGTTTAAAATGATGAGACTAGTTTTCCTCAAGTTTTATCAGAATTTGAACACCAAATTCACTTCTCTTATTAGGTACTGATCTTGGAGATGTAGAGCCAAATAAACAGGAAGAACAGAATAGTTTTCACTGTCCATGATAACAGCATTATGATTTTTGATAACTGTTAATGTGATTATTCAGGATTAGGTATATATGTGTATATCTGTATATATTTAAATGTGTATGCATGTATATGTATATATATATACACATATGTATATACATATACATCAACATATACATCTACATAGACATACACATACATATGGACATACACATGACATACACATATTCATATGAGTTTTCAAAACAGAGAAGGGTAGAAATATAAATTTCAATCCCAAAGTAAGGGAAAGGGAAACAAGCTCAAAGTCTGGAATAGGGAATCAAAGGAAACTTTAGGCTCTTGATTAAACAGTGCATTTGTCTGGAGTCTGTTTGACACCCATGACAGGTTGATCTATCTGGATTTCATGAAGTTTAAAGGAATCGTGGTTTTCAGCATGACTATAAACCCTGCAACAGGGACTTCTACAGTTATCTGAAATACAGAGTATATAGTGATTTACCACAATGAGAAACACTTTTCATTTGATAATTAAAACATAACCAATAAAAACTTGAAATCTTGAGCTTGGAACTATGATAGTTATATAATGGAATGTTTTTTCAGAGATAGCCTAATAATTTATCATTACCAAATTGATTACTGTTAGAATTCTGTGGTCTTAAGGTCATAATACAAAATAGGGAGGAAAAGAAATCTGAACAATTTTTGTTTTTATACAGCTTAAATATTGTTTTTCACTATTTCATTTTTAACTCACATTTACCCAACTTAAAACTCATTCTTAGATACTACATATTTTCACAGGTCCTCATAACATAAGCTTCTGTTTCCTCAGCCATTACAAAAACTTATATCTCTTTTTCTTTCTGATTATTTGTCATGAATTAGACATTGGTGGTTGATTACTGGGAGTAGTAACTGTTTAGTTATTTTTTAGAGAAAGGAATAAATAAAAGCTTCATCTAGAATTTATTTATCTATTAACAAATATCCTTTAATGAAGAAAATAATGTTTCCATTTAAAAGGAAAGACTGGTGGTGCACACCTTTATTCCCAGCACTTGAGAGGCAGAGGCAGGCAGATTTCTGAGTTTGAGGCCAGGCTCGTCAACAGAGTGAGTTCCAGGACAGTCAGGGCTATACAGAGAAATCCTGTCTCAAAAAACAATAAATAAATGAATAAATAAATAAATAAATAAATAGATTTATTAGTGGTAAATAACTAATGAATTGATTAGTGAACAAGCACAGTTGTGCTTAATCTTGGTGTAAGAGCTAGTTTTCCTCTGTTCTCTAGGTGTCAAACTACAGTTAGATTAGTGGTCAGTGTGATCAGAGATTTGAGAAGGGTAAACATCTAAATGAAGTACATTATTAAAATAAAAGAAGGTACTAGTCCATAGTACACTACCTACCTAGTTGTTCCAGTTTCCTTGAGTCTCTGTCATTCCATTTGAAAAGGGATTCTGGCCACTATCTCCAGATGATAAGTGGTTTTGGTTGGTTGGTTGGTTTGAGTTTTTGTTGTTGTTGATGCTGTTGTTGTTGATGATGATGATGCTTTGTTTTCTTTTTAATTGTATTTATTTTTTGTTTGTTTTGATAGAGGACTTACTTGTTTGAAACGGCCTCTCCATGCTTTTAAAACATGTAGACATTTGAGTCTGTATTTTGCCCACAGCTAAGGCTGGTCCCAACACAGCACAGCTGGGGCCCTAGCAGAGGGTACAGCAATAGGTCTGTGCAGTGGTTGGCATATAAAATCCAGGTGTAGATCTTTGTTGTGGTGCCCATATCTTATTGGATGCATTAAGGAAGGTCATTGCTAGGATTTAGGAGTCTCTATAATATTAAGTTTAAGCATATTATGTGCGATGTTCAGGAGTTCTCTGATTGTCTTGAACATTAACATATCTCAGTTAAAGAATCTTTGTTTATAATTATCTGTTCTAAATTATAACTTACATACATAAAAGAGGAGTCTAGTTAAAGCTTTATTTTATAACTAATTGTATCAATCTTTAGCATGACTTACTATCATCTTGCATTTTTATAATTGTACTAGCTATTATATAATTAGTACTTTAGATTCTATTTTTTTATGTTTGAGTCTTTAAAAACACAGTTCTAAACTAAAGACATAATATGACAAGGGAAATTTGTAATCAATAAATTTAATTAATAAAGTAATTAGAACCTTGTCTAATTTTTATATGGTATATCATTAGAGAACATAACAGTTTCCAATATGATTTAGTTTATAAAAAAAATCTATCATTCATCAATAAGTTAATCCAAGAACTAACAGTATAAACAACTCAATGTATCTAAAATTAATATATTCCAACTAAAAAGTATCTTTGGTAACCTGTTGCAGCAGCCAGCTCTTGTCATGTGTCCTTTCTATCTCAGAATGGAATCATGTAACATGGTTTAAGATTAACTAACCATAGTCTTTTAAACACTATAAGCAACTTATGATATTTAAACATGTCGAATAGTTTATAAGTCAATAATCCTCTTTTTGACACTGTAAAGACATGCCTAGTTTTGAAAATTATGATCAGTAACCAATGATCAGAGCCAGCAATGAAGTTGATCAGTACAAAACAACTTCAAAATTGTCTATATTGAATAATATTTACATTTTTATTACACCAAATCCATTGAAGAGTAAGCCCAGAGGTGACCCTGAGCCACTGGTACCTGGCAATAATATACAGAAACAGCAGTAATACATGTGTTCAAGAACTAGAAAAGACATATGTATTTAAATATGATTTTAAGTTAGCTTTTGTGAAATACTACAACCTTAAAATTTCATCATCTTATAAAGAATATTTTATATAAATGTTAAGTCACACATATAGTATGTTGTAACAATATTTCATCATATAAATAATAATTTAAATATATTTTGAATCACATATATAGTGTGTTATAATAAGATTTCTTTGAATTTCTATCACCATAAAAATTCTGTGTAATCATAATATATGAAATAGCTTTTGTAGATTTAAGTGTGATACAATTATGTACTGTGAGTTTACTTTGACTAAGAAGTTTTATAGTTTGTACTTAATACATAGTGGCCTTCTTAAGATGGTAAAGTCACACAGCAGGTTGTAAGCCACATCAACATGATTGCTATTTATGAAGAGTTGCCCTCAAATTACATGCACATATACAATGGAGTTGAAAGTGTTACTCACACACATAACTATACCCTAAACAATTGTACTTAAACAGGTGTACTTAAAATTTTTTATATTAAACCAATTTATTTATATCTTAGTATAATCTTAGTTTAATGCATTTTACTACACAAATTTAAAGCCAAATATTGTTGTAAATTATATTGTTTATGCATATCCAATGAGCAAACTACAAAATCTTAAATAAGATTTTACAGCATAACCTTAAGATATATTGTTTCCCTTTATTTCTTTTAAATTAGAGTGAAAAGAGACCATAGATAAAGATTTTTGAAGAGTGGGGAATTAGACTCTATGAGAGAAGAGACTTTCTGAGAATGGAACATAAGAGTTTGGATAAAAATAATTGGGCATCATTTGTTCATGGCAGTGAAAACTTGGAAATCAGGTGTGTCAATTTCAGTCAGACCTTTGAAAGGGGTCAAGTTTTTTTCATAAAATCTGAGGTCTTGAAGAGAATGCGGGAGGAGATGCTTGGCATAGTGTAGGATGGCTGTAGGAAGCCAGAAAGAGAGACTGAACAAAGGCAGCTGAGGACTCATGTGGGCAGGCTGAGAGCAAGAGAAACAGGGAGGAAAGGGATTCTAGCTACTTTAGAATCAAATTCACAGACAAATGATCATGCATATCTCAGGAGTTGTAAGATAAGCAACTGGGTTCAGAGCAGCAATTAGCACAATCGGATGTATGTTTTGCAGTCCCTGGATGAGGTCTACCTAGATGTGTTGCAGCTTATAGAAAAGATATCTAATCCATATGAGGAGGAGACCAGGCAGAAAGAAACAGGGCATGGAGAACAAAAATTGCGTTAGGGAATCTCTTTCTTTCCCCTAACTTATGTAATATTTTTAATGGTCTCCAATAAAATTAGAAATTTATTTGGAAATGTGAATAAATTTAAGGCTATTCAAGTGGGTTTCAGGTGTAGAGGGTGCAGGTTTACTAAGAGATTTCCCAAGAAGTAATGAGAGGTTATTCAAAACACGGTTCTCTTCCATGAAAGAAAAAAATGTCACTGCAGCTTACAGTATCCAGGATGAAGGGAGGATTCAATGAGAAACTTTCAGTGGTTTCTAATTACATTCATTGTTGTCAGTGGCTTACCCTGGCTAAGACAGAGGAGAGTCTAAACACATGGTTCAAGGGTTTTCAAAAAGACAGGAGGTAAGCAAAAAACCCAATTCCAAGAAGTATTGTCTCTTGCAAGTTAAAAGTTTGAGTAAGAGAGTCAAAAAAACCACACACACACACAATGACCTAGAGGAGCTGTGAGATTAACAAAGTGGAGTGTTAGAAGAGAATAGACAAGAGGCAATAGCCTGGTGGGGCCTCTGGAGACTGTAGAGTTGTAGCTCCATAGATGAAGGATTGAGGACAGTTGAAGAATAATCACCTTGTCCCTAATGGCTGTGGCTGGGAATACCTCTGCATATCAGAAGAGTGCTTGACTTTAAAAGGGCCACTTCCTCAAACTTAGGGAAATATTTACAGACTCAAAGGGTAACTTATCTAATTATTGCTAGAGGATATGTTGGTGGGCCAGAAAGCAGATTTGTTGCAAGTAGCCGAGGCTTGAAAATAGAGAGCTGGTATGTGGCTTAGACCCGTGAGAAGGTATAATATAAGTACCAAGATAGCCTATTGATTCTCAGCCCCAATGTCATGAAATATAATGTAGCATGGGGTACCTGGTCAGGGCCCCTTGTAGAATAGCCTTTGAGAATACAATTGGACCTATAGTTCATCCCATAATCAAAGACAAAAGTAAAACTGAGGACATATATCTACTTCCATTATGGCAGATATAAACATACTGTTATTAAACTTAGATAAGCAATATTTAATCCCAAATATTTTCTTATGGTTTTCACTATAGGCTTTAGTAAATGTTTTCTTTTCTGCCCTCAGTATTTCCTTGATTTTGTGTAGTGACACCAGATTACATGACATTCAGAAATACATAAAATCCTAAAACAAGAAGCATATTTTTGTTTCACATTATGTATTCAATTACAGGTTTAATTAATAAACTGAATCTTGTAATATTTATGCTAACTCTAAGGATGTCAGTGTCTATTTACTAGCAGTTGTCAATAAATCAACTGAGGTTTTTTGTTCAGATTAAAAGGCTATGTTGAGTTTCATAGAGGAACCAATACATTACATATATACATTATTTATGTGCTCTCTTCAAAGAGAAGAAACTGTATCTAGAAGGGTTTTTTCCTACTCATCAATATCAGAAAAATGTCCTCTGATGATGAATTCCTTTCTTTGGTAGACTGCACTACATACCTATCAAAGAGGAACCACGCAGACATCCAATATTCAAAAAAGTGAAGACACTGGAACTATTACTATTTCTACAAAATAATAAAAAAAGTGACAGAAAAAGTACAGTCACATATTTTTCTGTCTGCTCTTTTATACAAGCAAAATCAAAAGTATACTTAAATATCTCACTATTCTCTAAAGACTGCATTTTGTTTTATGTATTGAAAATATTCCACCATGAGGGTCTGCATCAATAAAATACCACTTGAATCTGTATCACATGACACGACCAGAATTTTGCACCTAAATATTATCTAACTTCCCTTCTTATTTTCCTATGCTTGCATCCCATTGTTACTGTTGCTACTTTATATATGTCTCTCCATTATATTCCATATTCACATATATATTTCACCAATGGCAGAGTGAAAGAGAATAGCAGAGATATGGGTAGACAAAACAAAAGACACAAACTTAATTAAATGCTCACTAAAACGTGTTGGGAAACTTCTTCCTAAATAACATTTCTGGAAAAACATAAAGAGAAGTCCCACAGATGGAAGTAAAGACATGAACATTAGTGGAAGTGGAGTACCCAGGTTCCTTTGGAAAGTAATCCAAAAGTTATTTAGATAAATTCTAGATTTATACTGGCATTATCTCTAACTGATACTGGAAGAACATCTTTCTTTGGCTTTTTCTGAAAGTTTTATTTTCTTAACAAGGAATAAAAGCTCATAATTATCTATGTCACCAATATATCCACTTCCTTAGGAACATTACTTAGAGTGTTCCCTGGAATGAGTTATTACTATACAGTTTAATAAATATTATTGACAAAACTTAAGATATACTTAGATATAGCCATGAATCCTATTTTCATTGTGAGTGAGGGGACTAACACCAACATGACACTTCAAGATGGATTTCTCCGTCAGATTACACATTCAGCAAGAATAAAGAGAGTGTTAGGATTCTCCTCCTATGTATCTTTGAGGTATAACTTTGTCTCCCTATGTAGAGATTTCTTCTTAATAATTCTGGGAAGAAGAAATGCCTGGGAATAAAGTCAAACATTTAAATACTTTTTATAGCTTGGATAACAGTGTGAAGGTGCCTCCTACATACATCTGGACACTACAAGATGTAAGTAAACTCTACATCTTTATCCCTTTGTATTGTACTATCAGATCCAGAACATATTAGCTAGGTATACCTATGTGCAGCTACCAAATCTATATGATCTGGACAGATGAAGACTATCACACTTTTTTGTTTTTTCAACCTGAAGTAGTTTTGTTGTTTTCTGATATATTGAAATTAGACATTTCCAATTTTTCATTAAGTTCAAAATAGACTGGGTTTATAGTCAAGAGGAAGAGACTTTAATATGTTAAGATGCAAGGCTCTGTGTCTCTCTTGCACAATGTGGTCAGGGGCTTGCTGTCCTGACATGATTTAATATTTTGTTCAGAACTCACAGGCCTATTAGAAGTTAGTCCTCATAAGTTCTTTGAGATCTCAGTATGAGTGGCATGAGCAGGCTTAATCAATGTGTTATCTCTACAGTCCTGATAAGTAAGTTGGTGACTGTAAATTTCTGTGATCTTCATATCAATTGTATTGTGACATCTACAGGATGTATAAAGTACAGCAATGTCAGTACATACTTAGCTGGACTGTATGGGGAATGACAGTTATGCCTGTACAAATGCCACCACTATATGTAAGCCCTGTCTATATTGTTGGCTCCATTCTTTTTTTACTGTGTGTAAAGAACTCTGCTTTCATCAACAAAGACAATATGTTATAGTGTTCTCGGATGGTATGGGAGAAGAAAAAAAAATGATGATCTGAAACACTAGATATATTCTGCAGTACTAAAAATGACATTTGAAGAGAGAAAGAAATTCATTTTGTCTGCAGTGATTAACCACTTTGCCCAGGCTTTTACTCTACTGTTAAGATATCTAAATCTTGGAAGCTATTGTTAGTTTATAAAAGCTCAGAACCAGGTGATAGATAACCCATTTCCAATAACAGACAGAAATAGATCTGCTATTTTTAATAGAATAAAAAAATTAAGGCACCATTGAGGCACAATATTTTGTCTTCTTATCAAACAACACCAAGCACTCATTGCTTTTAAATATATTGTAAATTAAATATAATAAAATTATTAAATACATTATAAATTATTTTTATTAAAATATATTATGAATTATTTTTCTTCTTGTTACCTGTTTTTGTTTCTCCTATACCATGTACTGGAAACTTGCAGTTTTGTTGCTGTCATATAGACAAAGTAAGCTTCCACTATCAAATTAATACAGATATGAGCTAAATTATTGACAATTCTTATTAGCTTGATTACAGATTATAGTTTTGAAAAAAATTTATTGGATCAAATTGAGCACTTACACCTATTGCTTTTTCTGTTTAATGGATTCTAGAAGGACAGAAAAAAGTAAGCATTGATTAACTTTATTGGAAATAGATAAAGGAATAATTTTTCAAAGCCTCAAGTATAAGCAATTGTAGCATGCATTAGATATAGTCACAGTCACTCAATCTCACAAGGTCAGGAGAAGAAAAAGTGGTTAAACAATGTGATGCTGACGTTGAACTACACTGTCCTGAGCACCTAGAGTAAGTAACTTCAATCTTTGTTTCTCTTTGGTAAGAATGTTATACGCTATCTTGTCTTACTCTATTGATCTACACTCTATTTTCCAATATTATACAGCAGCTCTTATGTTACATATAGTCTGTTCACTTTAGGTAGATGATCTACAAATATGACAAATTACTATTGTCCTAATGGTAAAAAATTTATTACTACTGTCTACTTGTCAAGCCATGGGTCCTTCTGTCTTGATTACACTTGAGACTATCACCTCTTTCACCCACAGTTATGTACCCTCTGCCAGTATTTCTTTAGAGCTCTTATATTTTATATTTTCAAATTCTCTCTCACTGTTTTCTGTTCACATTCTTCTTGATGAAAATAAAAAATTACACTTTTATAGTAAAATATAATGGGTAAGGTAGACATTAATTCATAGTTTATTTTGCAAACTGGTCAGTAATTTGCAGAGTGCAATGGCACGTGTCTGAAAACTTGGTGTCAGATATTGAAATGACAAGTGGGCTACTTTTAACTAACATCTGTTGGCTAATTCTATATTCAGAGCAAAGATATTAGTGTGAATCTTAAGGACCAGCAGATGTCTCCTGGAAAGATGTCCACCTTCTTCATCTTGAGATAATGCAAGAATATGATTAGGACCTAGTGTAAGTTTATGCACAAACCCTGCTTGAAATCTATGGTTGATATTTCTAATTCTTTATCTGGCATTTATGAATAGATTGTCTTACACATGAGTGCTTTTTAAAAACCATACAAAGGGAATCTTGGAGAGTTTATTGTGAGAGATATACACAGCTTGGCTTAATGAATGTGTGCATACCCACATAGAATACCAAAGATTGTCAAAGACCATTACTTCATTGTGTGTGTCTATCCTATATTTCCCAGATGTTACCTACAATTCAGCCCTAAATCAATATGGCCTCAGAGTGATATAACATATACATGTGAGAAAAGACAAAAAAAGAAATATTCCCTACACATAACTGGAAAATTTGTCATCAAATCCAGGCTAGAACTATGTCCAGCCTAAGCTGCATGCCATATGCTTTTTAATTGATAAGTAATACATCCATAAAATATATGGATTTTTTTCTCCACAATTTTCTATTTTAGTCTAATAAAAGTTTGGTCTTCTTCAAATAAAAATTGAATAAGATTACAATAATTATGAAACAGTTAAGAAAACAATAAGGTATGCTATATATTTACAATGAATATTACCATGTAGAGGGATCAGCAAATCATGTTACCTGTACTCTATTGTCTTCAGGTGTCTTACCCTAACAATTAGAGGCTCTATTACATGAGCAATATTCCAAACATTTCTCTTTCCTGTTAACAGAAGCATAGAACCACTTTCCCAATAAAACACATGCTTTGACTAGCAGTCTGAAGTCTTTAAAAGTATAGACTGATTTAGTCTAGCAGATTCTATTTAGGTCTGTTCTATTTAACCTCTAAGAGAATGTACCATTTACCATAACCATATAATTAATATTTATAAATAATATTATATATATTATATATATATAAATATAATTAATATTTATCTCAATTTTCAAAATTTAAAATATTAAAACAGCTATTTTATTATTTATTAATGGAGACAGGGTTTCTCTGTATAGCTAAGGCTGTCTTGGATTTACTCTGTAGATTAAGCTGCCCTTAAAACTCACAAGAAATTTATACATCACTGCTTTGTCACCCAAGCATTGAGATCAAAGTATTTATTAATTTAGTATCTACATACACTTTAATAAATTTATTTCTTTTAAATTTCTTTGATTTTTAGTTTTTACCCTTCTTTGTCTAATTACTTCTGCACAGGTTCTATGTACACATTGCATTGTATCTTTTTGCTCCATCTTCAATTACCAGGGTCTGTTACAGGATGCTTTCTGCATCTTGGATATTCTATCTCCTGTTTCCTGACAAAGTCATAAGCCATGGACTTTAATAATTCACAGCTGATGCATCTATACATTTCACATGATATTCTCTCTTGAATGTCTACCTTCTACATTATTTTATACTACATGACTATGCGACCATGGTTTCAAGGTTTAAGGAAGTAGTAGTTATAGAGAAAAGTAGTAGTAGTACTAGTAGTTATAGAAAAAAACAGTGAAACTTAAACAAGAATATAAATCCTGCCATCCTTAATAGTGGAAAGAAATCTAATCGTTAGAGAAAGTTCTAAAGATCATCCAGATAGAAAGGGCCATGGCATGTCTTGCAGACATTTGTAAAGACAAGATCTTCAATAGGATAAGAGTAAGTGCTTATCCTAATGTAAAACTATATAGAGTAGACTAGGAGTAGATGAAAATGGAAGGCACCTAAGATGTACAGCTATATTGTGAAGAAGTAGAGTGCAGGAACATCCTGAACCATCAACTTAGTAATTGTTGTGTAAATGAAAGGAAGCTCTATTTCAGTGTTCTGGGTGATGGAATTAGAATGACTCAGAAAAAAATGAGTAATTTTTTAACTAACCCAGTTAGTGTCTCAAATACATTCTATCCTATTGTATTCAAAATTGATATGTAGAAGAAATAATTGATGCTATCCTATCAAATCAATTTATGTTCTAGCATACCTGGCTTATATTTGATGTTAGTGTTTCATTTATTGTGAACTTTCTGACATTGTCTCATAACACATGACAATGAACTCTAATAATATTCACTATGTTTATCATCACTGGCAACCTACTTTTAATTATAGAAAGTAGTTCAGGAATATTCTTCATGCTTTTCCCATCATTTGTATAAGGTTTTTATCATTTTTATTAAGATAGGATAATTCTAGTCCTTGAGTGTTTCTATATTTGTAGACTCAATTAAGTGAAAGGCAGGAAACTTGGAATGAATCATGGAAAATTTGTTCAAAAATGGTGCAAAGGATGTGGTTATTAAAGAATACATGGAAGATTTTTTATAAATTACCATTGAGGCTGTCTAAAGTGTTTTGTAAATTTACTTTCCCAGTATATGATGCAAGATATACCAAATATAAATTCAGAACCCCTTTGTGGCCCTAACACTGTAGGTTGTAAATATTAGTAAATGAAATGGGTAACATTCTTAGTAATATTTCGCATGAGAATTGCTAGTGTACTGTCTCATTTGATGGTTGTTTTCCAGGACAGGATTAAATTTTCCATTTCTAAAAGATGAATTGCTTTGGGTGTGAAGCTGAATTCAAATATCCACTCTCTAAGAGCTAGCTCCTATAGTAACAGTTGGGGTTAAGAATGTTAGGGAAAATTAAGCTGCAAAAATCTCTACAGAAATGGATTTTTAATGCTTATTAATAGAAGTGGTAGTCAAGATCACTCACAAAGTGCAAAAATGTCACATGTAGTTTTTATAGAATCAAAGTACTTATTCAAAGCCCATTCAAGTTGGTCAATCATATATAGTAGAGATCATATAGACAAATATTTCTGACCAGGGACTCATGATTTATATAGAATAAGTATCTGTTATTGATAGCTTAAATTTGGTAGTAGATAAAGTGATCTTTTATTTCCATTTAGTATCATAAGATATGTCCTAACTATTAATAGTACATGAAATTTCTCAATTTTAATCATTTCTGAACTTGTGTTTCATAGCAGGAAAATATAATTAATAACTATTATCAGCCTACTCCAGGGATGGAACTATTAAAATGTTGTTTTAGAGTTCATCAACCAAATGGAGCAAAAGAATTATCAGATGCTAAGGTATCGCCTTCCAAGTATCAAAGAATCCTCAGAAAGAAGGGACTAACACGCAAGTGCTTCAGAAATAGACAAAAGTGTTGCATATTTCTATTCTACGAGTTTTTAAAAATATTTTCCTGGGAAAATCATCTGTACCAACTGAGAAAAAGTTATTCAACATAGGTTTGTGAATTTCTTATATCCATGCATTAAATGACAGAGACGGTCAGATGATTCTCACTTTAGTATCCATATTATCATACAACCTGTTGCAACATAATATTGTCTTAGGAAAGGGAAGAATATATAGGCTGAAAAAATATAGAAGAAGATGACTCCATCAGTGAGAAATCAAACATTTTTTCATGGATAAACATTATTTGAAGCCTTTGGATCAAAGCAAACATCCAAAGTAGGTACCTGATCTGTCTCTTAGTCAGTTAGCTCAATAAAACTCATTGGTTCAAAAGAGAGAAACTTGCCAGAATTCAATGCTGTCTTCTTGTTGGAATGTTAAGTAGAGGGGTAAACATTGGATTTGCCTCTATTTAGTGGACATATATTTTTTTTATTTTTCTTTATTTTTGAAGTTTCAATATAATTTAAATTTCCCTTTCTCTATTGTCCATTAATTTCACCCTTAAACATTTTTTCTTCTATTTCAAATTCATGATCTATTTTCTATTTTGTTATGGATATATACATATATATATATATATATATATATATATATATATATATATATATATATGTATAGATATGTTTCCTCTTAAAAACATAAATACAACTCCATTTGTATAATGTTTTATATATGTGTGTGTATTTAGGGCTAATTATTTTTGTACAGAATAACTAGTTTTTGTCTTCTCCTCTTTAAAACACTATGTCTTATTCTCACAACATTCCTTAGATTCTTCATGTATTTAAGTGGAGTTGAGGACACTTGAGAGTCCTAGTTTTGTTTTAGACTCTTTACTATAAATCTCATGTTTGGAAGTCACACTGGTGAGCCTTAGTGAATGTATTTTGTGGCACTGTGAAAAGACAGTATCTTACAGCAAAATTTCTTATTTCCTGGGTCTTTTTATCTGTTTTACCCATCTGTTACAATGACACCTCACATACAATTGCACAACATACTTTATAGAAGTATGTTTATATGGCTACATATCTATTTTGAGTCTCTGTGGGTTTTCTGAGTTTTTGTTCAATAGCCTGTATTAGAAAATCTGATTATCTGGGTACAGGCCCAGGAGTGGTATAGCTGGGTCCTCAGGTAATATAATGTCCAATTGTCTGAGGAACCTCAAGACTGATTTCCAGAGTGGTTGTACCAGCTTGCAATCCCACCAACAATGGAGGAGTGTTCCTCTTTCTCCACATCCTTGCCAGCATCTGCTACCACTTGAGTTATTGTTCTTGAACATTCTGACTGGTATGAGGTGGTATCTCAGGGTTGTTTTGATTTGCATTTCCCTGATGTCTAAGAATATTGAACATTTCTTTAGATGCTTCTCAGCCATTCAAAATTCCTCAGTTGACATAGCCCAGTACCCCATTTTTAATAGGGTTACTAACTTTTCTGGACTCTAATTTCTTGAGTTCTTTGTATATATTGGATATTAGCCCTCTGTCACATGTAGTATTGCTAAAGATCTTTTCCAAATCTGTTGATTACTGTTTTGTCCTATTTACAGTTTTATTTGCCTTACAGAAGCTTTGCAATTTTACAAGGGCCCATTTGTTAATTCTTGATCTTAGAGCATAAGCCATTGGTGTTCTGTTCTCGAACTTTTACTCTGTACCTTGGTATTCAAGGTTCTTAACCACCTTCTCTTCCACTTGTTTCTGTGTATCTGGTTTTATGTGAAGGTCTTTTATCCATTTAGACTTGAGCTTTGTACAAGGAGATAAGAATGGATTGAGTTGCATTCTTCTACATGCTGACCTCCAGTTGAACCAGCACATGTTAAAAATGCTGTACTTTTTTACTTTTTGTACATTTTTAGCTCCTTTGTCAAAGATCAAGTGACCATAGGTGTGTAAATGCTCCAAAATATGACAAGGACAAATGCTCCACTATGTTTATAACAGCCTTATTTATAAAAGCCAGGAGCTGGAAAGAACCTATATGTCATCCAACAGAGGAATGGATACAGTAAATATGGTACATTTATACAATGGAATATTACTTAGATATTAAAAACAATGAATTTGAGAAATTCTTAGGTAAATGGATCAACTAAAAAGTATAATGAGTGAGGTAACCCAATCACAAAAGAACACACATGGTTTGCACTCAGTAATAATTGGATATTAGCAGACCACATGAAGCTCATAAACACAGAAGACCAAAGTGTGGGTGCTTTGGCCCTTCTTAGAAGGGGTAACAAAATACTAATGGGAGCAAATATGAAGACAAGGCATAAGACAGAAACTGAAGGAGGGGCCATTCAGATTATTCTCTACCTGGGTATCCATCCCTTGTGCAGTCACCAAAGGTAGATGCTGATGTGGATGCCAGAAAGTGCATGCTGACAGGAGCCTGATATAGCTGTCTCCTTAGAGGTCTAGCAGAGCCTGAAATGTACAGAGGCAGATGCTCACAGCTAACCATTGAGCTAATCATGGGTTTCCCAATGGAGGAGTGAAAGTGAAGTCTGAAGGAGCTGAAAGGGATTGTGACCCTAGGGGGAAAGCAGCAATACCAACCAACCAGAGATCCCAGGGTCAAAACCACCAGCCTGAAAGCACATAGGGAAGGCCCCATGGCTCCAGCTATATATGTTGTGGTGGACGACATTGTCAGGCATAAGTGGGTGAGTAATTCCTTTGTCCAGTGAAGGCTGGACACACCAGTGTAAGAGAAATCAGGGGTCGGGAGGTGAGGTTGGGAGGTTGGGTGGGGGCATATCCTCATGGAAGAAGGAGGAGGGAAGATGCAAAAGGGGGTTTTCTGGTTGGAGGGGATAGGGAAAGGGGATTACATCTGAAATGTAAATAAAACATCCAATAAAAAATTTTTAAATACTAATTTATATACATAGTTAAAAAAATCTCATTTTGAATTCTGGATGTTTATCAACATATTACCTTGTATTTATATATTATATAGTTGAATATATAATAGGCTTTTTTTTTTTTTTTGCTTTGTTTGTTTTGTTTTTTTAGATTTTGGATAACTCTCAACACTGATTACCAGTGTGGCTACAAAAATTTTTGGCACACTGAAGATAAATCAATGATCCATTTTCTCCACATATTCTACAGTATTTCCTGTTAGATTTGTTGATCTTTGTCCTTCTGAATTAGGTTCATTGGAATCCTAAATTTGCTTTTATTTGTACTTCCAGATGAAAATATTATAACAACCTACTAATAGTGGGGAAAATCTGAAGATGCTACTCTGGCAGTTCAGACAATAAAGGAAAACACAGTGTGTACTTCTTAATAGAAACTCATTATGACTCTTGGCTTCCAAATTCTACTATGTTTCCATTGTATATTCATGACACATTACTTCATCTGTGCCCTAACTCTGTAAATTGATTAAGTTATTTATCACTGGAACTGATTTTTAACATTGGATTTTAAAAACATGTGGCATTTGACAGCAGCAGCATCCTTAATGCACGTTGAAATTAGAAATTTAATAATTTTTTTCTTAGCTCCTCTGGTTACATGGCAAATTATTGTTTTATGCATATTCCCCAAAACATCATGGCTCTATTAGGTACATGTGGAATCTGCATTAAGTTCCCCACCAAGAATGACAAGATGGTAATATGATGAAGAAAATCTACAGAAGATAAATATAAGACCATAATATGCTGCTACATGTGTAAGGATTTAGAATTCCTCTTTGTCTTCTGACCACTTCGCAGGACAGTTTGGGTCACAATGGACACCCATGCTGAAAGACTAATTGTCAAATTCAATTTAGACTAAGGATGTGGTAAAGGAATGAGCAACCACAATTCCATTTTCTTCCACAATATTATTTTCATATTCAAAATTACAAATTAGATTGGTTGATGTTTTCAGTTTAATTTGACAACATAATCATTGAAACTCTGATACATAACCAAAATTTTCTGGATTCATGGCCTTCTATCCCCTGAGATGTTTATCTTTGGAAAACCAGTGGAGAATCAAGGCTAATCTAGAGTCTCCCAAATATTTACACCAAGAATAAATTACAAGAAGGTTGTATCTATGTTTCAATTGAGAGTTTACAAATGCAGTCAACAACTATTATTTTCTTGACTTTGTTTGTTGAGCGCTACTCACATACCCTTCATAATTGTATAGAGTTGCATAATTTTTAATATAATTTCCTGTTCCGAATGCATGGACAAATAAATAAATTTAGTCTTGTAAATTTATATTCAACATAAGTAGGACAGGTGCAATGATCATATAAGTTTCACAAAATTACCTAGTAATTTCTATACATGTATATATTAAATTGGTGTTTTTTATTTGTGAGCTTAAATGGAAGCTGGTTTACTTGTGATAATAAGAGGAAATAATGATTAACAGAAGTTTTTTGATATGTACTTACATTATTTTATACCTGAATAATATAGTTTTACCATTTTCTCTTTATTCATCCAGTTTCCCCTGTAGCCAGTAACAAATATATGTTTTCTAACCCCCTATTCTCTCTCTCGGCATATATATATATATATATATATATATATATATATATATACATATATATGCATATACATATATATGCATATACATATATATATATGTATACATGAAAACATATGTCATATATATATGGAGAGAGAGAGCGAGAGAGAATATATGACATATGTTTGTATCTATATACACGCAAATATTTATATATATATGCATATGTATATTTTGTATATTTGCAGAGGCATGGGTGTATATATATGTATATTTGTGTTCATACATGTATACTTCTACAAACATATGTGTGTGTGTGTGTGTGTGCCCGCACATTGGTGTATGTATCTGTATATGCTTGTATAACATCTGAATAATTATATTTTGCTGACCCGTCAGAGTTGATCATACATGTTTAATTTTGCCAAGTAGGAATTAAATTCCTGGTCAATCACACATCTTTAATTATTATGTAATGATATTAATTTTCTCTTTCTTAGCAGATAATATTTGCTTATAGTTCTTTCCCTATAAATGGTATTTATGCTATGATATTCCATATTTTTCTAAGCTGTTATCTTGGTGTAGGCCTTGTATAGCATATATATTAGGACATGATTAGCAAAAATATATACCACATATAAAAATACATTTCATAGCAAAAGTTTTAGCATATGGCTATGAATTTGTTTCTTCTCCGATCTGATATTCCTATAGCTTTTCTATATGTGTTTACATTTACTGATATGTCAGAAGGATACTGGCATCTGCCAATAATTCACTCTCTGTAATATAGTACATATCTACTGAATAACAAACTTCCTTGTTTAAAATTCAGTTCAAATTTTCCCATTTGATAATATTTATAAGAAAACTTGAGAAATATACTGTTGAAAGAAACATTACTTTCAGTTGGAATTTGGGTGAAGAACAGTTGTGTAATTGTGTAATACACTCTGCTACAAAATAAAGATTGATTATTTAGCTAAGAGTTAGAGCTAAGCTCAACTGTAGATATGATTAGAAATATTTATACCACAAACTATTTTGTTTTAGTAAATTGACAGTGTTACCTTCCCCTCTAGAGACGATGATATGTCCAGCCATTGGTAGTTAGGTATATTTCAGTTATCAGGGAAAAAATGTTCTTCCTAGACATAATATATATCCTCATTAATCCATGAATATACCTTTAAACATTCAGGGGAGGCTGGAGAGATGTCTATGAATTTAAGAGAGCCAACTGCTCTACCACAGGTCCTGAGTAATGGGATCTAATGACCCATTCTAATGTGTCTGAAGACAATGACAATGTACTCACATACATAAAATAAATAAATCTTAAAAAACACATTCAGATGTGGCTTTAAACATTGTGTCCATTAATTCCATTACAAGGGTTAAGATTGGGCAAACATTTAAATCTGAGATCTTTTGTGAAATCATTAAGTTTACATAGTAAATTTGTGTTGCCACTACTGTTGTATTTAAATTAACATACCCTAGTGAAAATGAGAAGGCTATGTACATATCTGGAAAACAAAAGCATTCTCCTTAGGACACACTTGCAGAATAGTTGACTGATTATATATCTGCCTAGACAGAGTAATCAGCCCTTAATAACTCTGTATCACTAAGGTCTGTCAGATGATTCTGGGCCAGAAGGCTGAAGATTTGATGCTCCAACGTTCTGTAGTATAGGGGCTATCCAGGTGTTCAGCGGTCTCTATAAATTGGCTAAGTTTTAGAAGTTATGCTTTATGCTTCCCATAATTTCAGTTAACTCAGTCATTCTAGATTTCTGATGGGGTTGAAGACCTATAGTCTCATAGCCAATCCTGGCTATTTACTTTGAGAGAAAAGATCTGAGTGGAAGGTTTTCAGCTGACATTCTAAGCCAAGAAAAAAGCCAGGTTCAAAACTAAGTATTTTAGTTAGGAGAGATGACAGAGGTTCTGGTTAGTCAACAAAATGATGGACTGGGTATTAGGACTATCTTGTACCTCACTGGTACAAATAGGAATACTTATGCTCTAGTTGTATTTTGAGAGAAAAGGGTTACTTTAACTGAAGGGTGATATGTAGGAGGAGCTAAGGGGGAAGGAGTACCGAGAGGAAGAGATGGAGTAAGGAGAGGAGAAGATGACAGAGAGGAGAAGCAAGGTGATGAGAGAAAAAAAGAGAGAGGAAGAGGGGGGTATGGAGGCAGATGTCCACATGTCTCCACCAGTGAAACACAGTTTATATATCTAGATTGAGTATTGGGTTACACTTCTGATTAAGCATTACCAAATGTATAAAGCCTTTGACTAACACTTAAAAATTGTATAAAAACAAAAAGGAAAAGGGGACATGGAATAGGGGTTTTCTAGGGAGGGGAAATGGGGAAAGAGGATGGTATCTGAAATGTAAATAAAATATAAAAGAAAAAAGATAAAAAAGAAATTTTTATAAAACTTACTGGAAAGTTATGGTAAACCTTAGATGAACTATGTGAGAGACCTCCATGCTACTATTCTTCCAAAGCTCTTGTGGGAAAATATGGAAACTGCATAAATGCATTATCATTTCCTAAAGACAGAGGACAACATCAAAACTAGGGAGAAAGTAGACTAAATGGTCCTACAGAAGGAGCAGCTGTATGGTCCTAGGTTCTTTCTGCATCACATGAAGTGTCTGTCCAAGAGAAAAATAAATTTACCTGTTCAAATAGGACATAGGAGTAATACCAGTGTAGTATCTGTAGTTGTAAGATAGCTAAAACTTGGAAGCTCAATAGATTTGTCCAAAACAGAGCCAGATGCTAGACAAATTCCTGACATGAACAAGCAGAAGTAATGTCAGACGTGCCACGTATATTGGGAGATTTGAAATGTATTTCTTGGATGACCCCTATTGATCATGGTAAAGGATAATTTTGGTGTGTTCTAGGATTCTAATTACAAAAATTTTATTGACTACTTTGAGTCAGTATTCAGAAGTGCATTGAACTGAGCATGGGCAACATAATGAAGGAGTTAGAGGAAGGACTTATTTATTTACATTTCACATGTTATGCTCCTTCCTAGTTCCCTCTCAAAAAATTCCCATCCCATCCTCCTCCCACCTGCTTCTGTGAGGGTGTTCCCCAATGCACCTTCTCTCTCCCTCTCCACTGTCATAGCATTCCCTTATGCTGGGACATAAAGCCTCCACAGGCCAAACGGTCTGCACTCCCATTGCTGCCAGATAAGGCAGTCCTCTGCTACATATGCAGCTGGAGCCATGGGTTCCTCCATGTGTACTCTTTGGTTAGTACTTTAGTCCTTGGGATCTCTGGGGTGTCTAGTTGGTTAATATTGTTGTTCTTCCTATGGGATTGCAAATGCCTTCAGATCCATGAATCTTTCTTCTCACTCTTTTATTGGAATCAACATGAACAATTCAGTGATAGGCTGCATAGATCTACTTCTGGATTAGCCAGGCTTCTGCAGGGCATCGCAGGGGGACAGCTATACCAGGTTCCTGTTAGCAAGCACTTTTGGCATCAGTGATAGTTTGTGGCTTTGAGGCATGCAGATCAGATGGATGCCTACATGAGGCAGTCTATGGACGTACTTTCCTTCAGTCTCTGTTCCACTCTTTCTGTGCATTTCCATTAGACTTGAGCAATCCTGGGTTAATATTTTTAAATCCGTCAACTGTGGGCCACTACTAACTACTGGAAATGGACTCTACAGGTTATCTCTCCACTTTGTTGATTATTTGAGCTACTATTATCCATCATGGTCCTGGGAGCCTCTTGTTTTCCTGGCATATGGGACTTTCTAATAGTTACACCCAGATCTCCATTCCCAACTGGTAGGACCTACATTCAATACCCTGACCCTCTGAACTTCTCTCCTCCCACACTTACCTGCCCTCTTTTCTCCTCCCTGTCCTCTCTCTATCCCACTACATCCTGTAATTATTTTGTTCTCCCTTCTAAGTACAACTGAAAGATCTCACTTTGGTTTTTCTTCTTCTTGAGGTTCATATTGTCTTTGAATTGAATCTTGGGTATTCTTAGCTTTTTTACTTGTATCCACTTATCAGTGAGTATGTACCTTGTGCTCATTTAAAACTGGGTTACCTCACTCGGGATAATATTTTTTCATTCCGTCTATATGCCTGTAAATTTCCTTAAGTAAATTAAAATCAAAATGACCTTGAGATACCACCTCACAATTGTCAGAATGTCTAAGATTAAAATTTCAGTTGATAGAAGAAGCTTGTAAGGATGTAGAGAAAGAAAAACATTCCTTAATTTCTGGTGGGATTGTAAGCTGGTTGAAACTCTCTGAAAATCAGTCGGGTGGCTCCTCAGAAAATTGGACATTGTATTATGTGATGGATTGTATATGCATAGATAAAGGAGTACCCTTGCTAAAGTAGGTGTGTCACTGTGGGCATAGACTTAAGACCCTCAACTTAGCTACCAGGAACTTAGGCTGTCTTTCACCTAGCAGGATTTAGATGAAGATGTAGAAGTCTCAGCTCTACTTGCACCATGCCTATCTAGAATTTGCCCTGCTCCCACCTTAATAATGACAGACTGAACCTCTAAACCTGTAAGCCAGCCACAATGAGTTGTTGTCCTTGATAATAGTTGCCTTGCTCATGGAGTCTCCTCACAGCTGTAAAACCCTAACTTAAACATAATATTTAAGTACACAGCTATTTCACTCCTAGGCATATACCCAAAGATGCTCCAACATATAGCAAAAATACATGCTGCAGTATGTTTACAGCAGCTTCATTTATAATAACCAGAAGCTGGAAACAACCTAGATACCCCTCAATAGAGGAATGGATACAAAGCTCTGGTACATTTACACAATGGAGTATGACTCAGCTTTTAAAAACAATAACTTTATAAGATAAATAATTTACATAAACATAAAATACTGTTTACCTATAGCTTTTACAATTATGCTGTGTGTTCTTTTGTTTGGCCTCCTTCTAAACCTCAGTATTTTCTTTTTCCACACCAGAAAAAAATTGCATATCATATTTTCCATTTACATAACTCTTGCTGTGTTCTTCAAAATTTTTCCCAGCCCATAATCTACTTATTCTAGACCTTACAGTTATTTAGGGTGATCTGTTTAAATCTAAGTTTCAATATTGGATATAAGAGAAACATCATGCTTTATTTGTTGGTTGAACCTAACATGTAAACTACTTATAGTTCATTGTGACATTTCGCCAATATCACAGCACACCATGTGCTTTCAGCACAAATAGACAAAGACCGTGTTCTATTACACTAAAAATAAACTTCTCATGAATCTTCTTTATCTTTTACTTATAAAAGAGCTCTAGAGAACACTGTGATTCTCTTTACTCCAAGAGTCCTCAAAATGCATGCAATCAAATCCTGGGTATATAATTCTGTAAAATTAAACTGAGCTTGCTTAAGAGATTAAGAAATTTATCCAATTATTTTTTTGTAACTAGTCTTTGGACAATTTTACCCCCAAGGATTTAGAAATGTCACTCACTTATTTGTCCTATTCATAGTTCAAGAGGACTTCTGTGTTGGTGAAGACCTCATGAAACTTTGTTACTACATAAATTATGCCATGGGCCATCGGAGGACAAAAACTATATTTAACTGAGTCTCTCCTCATCTTGGAATATAAGCTAGGTAGCTTATTATTGACAATCTTCACTATTCCAACCATGGATTATGAACTTTCTGCTTTTAATAAATGGGCAGCCTAAACTCTTGACTCTGAACGGACTAAGTAGAAGGACCTTTACAAAAAAACTCTTTAAAATTCTTTAAAATTGCAGCTCTCAAGGGTTCCTGTTTTCTGGGATCAGCATTTTACAAACTGCGGTTTGTGAACTATTTGGGAAGTCTCATATCTGACATAATGCATATCAGATATTTATATTGTGATTCAAAATATTTATGTAGTAGTGAAACTTATTTTTGTGGTTGTGAGATACTGTAACATGGGATCTATATTAATGTCTCAAAGCATTAGAAAGATTGAATATCATTCTGCTAAATGGATAAATCTTAGACTCTTCCCAATAAATTCTTTTTAGTCTTGGCCTTTGTCTTCATTATTGGTATGAAAGAACAAATGCCCAGATTTCATAAGTCTTTATAGATTCTACTTGTGGATATGAAAGCTACTTCTGAGTTTTGACTGTAGGAACACCAATAAGCACGATATACAATTACTTTAGTATATTGTGGTTGGCTTTTTTAAATTAATATTTGAAAATACTAGAAAGGTAGCAAGCATTTACTTTGATTATACACAATGAAGTATTTCCAAATATATTCTACATCTAAAATATAGATTTTGGGTTCTTAGAATTTTTATATTTACAAGGTTATGAGTTTTCATATATGTATATAATAAGTTGACATTTGATTAAAAGGTTTACACTAAAAACAGGATATTTTCCTTATTGATTTTCTTAACCTAATACTCATGGAATTATCATTAGAAAAATAATTGATTAGAAATGTGGAGGGAATATACATCTATTATATTTTCAATTTGGAAGCATAAACTTGAAGATAAAATGATTTATGTGATTGCTTTCTAATGCTATTGAAGTTATTTAATGTCTCTAACTAATTTTCTGGTTTTTTATTATGATTAAGTGTTGTATTTATGGATAACTCCCTGTACCTCCTGTCAGGTAACCACTTATAATTTTTGCATGTGTATATTGTAACATATAATTTTCTTTGAAGTGAAAATAACTTTTGGCTTATATACTTATGGATTACATTTTGAGATTTGTTTTCTCCTGAAATTGTTGCACTTTCTAAAAGAAAAATACATTGTTTTCTAGTGACCACAAAATGCTGTCAAACCTGTAAATTACAATATGGGCCTAAATGGAGATCTGACCATTTGAGTTCCTCAGAAACTTCTTTACAGATCTCCAACTGGAATCCTAAGCAAAGAAAAAAGTGATGGTTTCATTGTTAAATATTTGAGGTTCTAAAATCTAGTATTCCTATTAAGTATATTTCTCATTAAATTACAGCAGCAATAGTAGCTCAGCAGCAAAGGCTACAGCAGAGGAAGAAGAGAACTAAGAAGAGGAGAAGGAGGACCAGAAGCATGAGGAGAAGGACAATCAGGAGGATCAGGAGGATGAAGAGGACTGGGAGGACCATGAACAACAGGAGGAGCATAAAAAGAAATACTGAGTGACTTTTTTAAGTTCATGGGAAGATTTTGATGGGGTTGTAATGTTGGTAAACATAGTAATCAATTAAAAATTCTAGTAAAATTACTAAAACATTTCAGAGATACTTCAATGTCCTGAACACACCATATAGAGTATATATAGTAAACTAACACTATCTTCTTTGACCTAGTGCATATTTGAATATCATTTCAAACATTTTCTTATCTACTTAACAGTATGGATTTTAGGGTCATGAAACCTATGTTAACACTGTTTCATTTGTGCATTTAAAAAACTAAATAGGTTGATATGTTTCTAATTTTCTGTTTCTATCCTTGTATAGCGTCCTTGGAGAAACATGTACTCAGAGAATTACTCATATAGGTAAGATAATCTATTTTTTAGTTTCACAGTAGTTTTGCATTTCACATACCTGGGCTGGTACTTCCTTCTCATTGTAAGCTTTGAAAATTCGGTATTTTATTGTTTCAGTTATCTAGGTGGGTAGGTGGGGAAACACACTCATGGAAGCAGAGGGAGTGGTGAAGGGAGGGAGTTTTGTCAAGGGAGGCGAACCTGAAATAAGGGATAACATTTGAAATGCAAATAAAAAATAGCCAATAAAAAGTATGATACTTTGACTACTTTCACACAGCTATGTAATTTATATGTACAAAGATATGTCATTTTAGGTACCTATAAAGAGTTTTTCACATAAATGTTAAGTAAAAAAAGCAAATAAGACTAGCTTACAAGATATTTTGTTATTTGAAAATTTTTCTAAGTTTAGATTCATTTTTATGGGAACAATTTTGAATTAATAATTTTACTATTATTGTGAAAAAATTATATTTGGGTGTATACTATATATGTGTGTGTGTGTGTGTCCATGTGTGTTTGTTTATGCGTAAATGTATATTTAGATGCTTTTATTATGAAATTCCTGTTTGTTAAAGAAAGTGTTAATAGACCAAATTCAACTAATTTAATTATGACCATAAACACATATTTAAAGTTTTGCAAAGACATACAATATCCTGTTGGTTTTTCCTTGTTTATACAAATGAAGATTAAAGGATATCTATATCTATATCTATATCTATATCTATATCTATATCTATATCTATATCTATATCTATATCTATATCTATATCTATATCTATATCTATCTATCTATCTATCTATCTATATATCATCTATCTATCTATTTATCTATATATATATATCTTCCTTGGAGAAATGTGTACCTAAACATGTACTCATGAAAATATTACACATTTCCTTACATTTATAATAGGTTTACATTTCATATAATTATATAATTAGGGTGGCATTTGCTTTATATATGCATATATGAAGAAATATAGATGTATTTATGTATATATATATACATATATTATTTCACATACATAGATCTTCATTTTATAAGAGCTATTTTTGTTTTTGTTATATTTTTAGTAATCTATTTTATATTAAATTATTTATGTGCTATAAAGGGCAGAGTTGACTTAGTCTATAATATGCATGCATTTGAGAAGAAGGACTTGAGTTTGGGTCCTTTAATCTTCATTTGTATAAACAAGGAAAAAATCAACAGGACATTGTGTGTCTTTGTAAAACTTTCAAAAATGTGTTTGTGGTCATAGTTAAATTACTTGAATTTGGTCTTTTATCACTTTCTTTAACAAACAAGAATTTCATAATAAAAGCATCTAAAATGAATATTATTCCAGTTTCCAGTCTTCTAAAGAGCAACCTACTTTGAAGACTTATGTACAGTCCTAATTAAACATAGTGTTTTTTAATAATAAAAACTTGTTTTTATACTATTTGTTTTATGTACTATATATTTATATACTACTTGTTTTATACTTATTTTTATACTATACTTGCTTTAAATCAATTTCACTGTATGAAAGATGTTAGTACATGGAATTCATCTGATTTGCTATTTTAATAGCAGAGAGATGTACATGGGTTATCAGTACAAGAGCCAGATAATCAAAAGCATTACATACATTTGTAACACTCCATGTAAAGGAATAAACACAGATATCAGAAAAAAGTATTTGAAAAAATTTTATAGTCTATACATAAGGCAAAAAATAAATAAATACAAAAGATTTGAATGTGAAAGATTTTTTTTTTTCTGGTTTTTCGAGACAGGGTTTCTCTGTGTAGCCCTGGCTGTCCTGGAACTCACTCTGTAGACCAGGCTGGCCTCCAACTCAGAAATCTGCCTGCCTCTGCCTCCCAAGTGCTGGGATTAAAGGCGTGTGCCACCACCTCCTGGCAAGATTTGTTAACAGATCAGATATGGGTACCTATATTATCTCAACTGCTTGGATTTTGTTTGCAATTTTTTGTATTCATTCATAAACTATATGGAGACACTTAATTAACTAGTTTGTTTTCTATGGATTGTGACAATTTCCTGTTCTTTCAGGTGTCATGTTATCTTTCTAGGAAGAACTGCCTATTATTTGTTTTAGACTGAATTTTGAATTAATTGCTCAATTACATCCTCATGACAGCCCCATCCATCAACTGTTCCTACACACACGCTTACAAATACTTACCCTAACCCCAACATTCAATTAAGAGAAGTAGAGTCCCTCTTGGCTACCACCCCACCCTGAGGCATTTAGTCCCAGTAGGCATAGGCATACCCTCTCCCACTAAGACCCAACAGGCTGTAATGTTAGGGTATAGGGAACCAAAGGCAGGGAACAGAGTCCAACACAGCATCCACTACACTTCTTACTGCACCCACATGAACACCAAGCTCACATTTGATAGAAATGTGGTAAAGAGTCTAGGTCTACTGCCTGCATAGTCCCTCTTTGTTAGCCCAGGCTTTTTGAATCCATGAGGTTCCAGGTTAGTGAAAACTATGGGACTTTTTGTGGTGTCCTTTACACCTCTGTTTTACTCACTTCTATCTCTCACTCTTTCAAGAGTCCCTGCATGCTCTACCTGAGGTTTGACTGTGGGTTTCTGTGTCTGTCTCTAAAATCTGCTGGATTAAACCTCTTAGGAAACAATTATGTTTGGTTTCTGTTGGCAACCATAGCAGTATATCATTAACAATGTCATAATGGCTCTTTCACATGAGATTGATATCAAGTTGGGGCAGACGTCAAAAGACTATTCCCCCATTTTTGCTCCATTTTTTCCCAATACAATTTGGAAACAAAAAAACTTTTGTGTTGAAGATTTTCTGGTTGAATTGATGCCACCCACCCTCCTCTAGAAGTCCAGCTTCACTACAGGAGGTGGCCAATTCAGTATCTATATCTATATCTATATCTATATCTATATCTATATCTATATCTATATCTATATCTATATCTATATCTATATCTATATCTATATCTATATCTAATCCATATCCATATCCATATATATATCTTTATATCCTTCTTAGTAATAATCTCAGCTAATGGCACCCTCTTGTACTTCCTATATATCTTTCCATCCCAGGTCTACAGCAAGTAGATCAGAGACGCCCCTCCATTTATTTCCATTCTCATTCCCAACCACCTTTTATCTCCCAACTTCCCAAAGCTGATCAGCATCCCTGGTCCTCCTATCACTACTTTATCTACACTGTTCTGTCTCTCCATTCACCTCTGATTACTATCTAGTTATGAGTGAGATTTGTGGATCCTGCATTTGGATTTCTATATTACCCAGTTTCTTTGGGTTTGTGGATTGTACCATATTTGTCATGCATTTTATGGCTAATGTCCACTCATAAATTTATACATAACAAACGGCATTCTGGCTTTGGTTTACCCTACTCTGTATGATATTCTCAAGTTTTATCCGTTTCCCTGAAAAATTCATGACATATTCCTTTTTAATAGTTAAATAGTATTCCATTGTATAGATGTACCATATCTCTTTACTTCAGTTGAAGGACATCTATGTTGTTTCCAGTTTCTGGCTATTGTGAACAATGGTGGTATGAATGTAGGTGCGAAGTGTCCCTGTGATATAGTGTAGCAAATTTTGAGTATGTGCCCAGGAGTAGTCTAGCTAAGTCGAGGGTGGAACTATTCTGTTTCCTCAGAGCCTGTCAAATTGATTTCCAAAGTTGTTATAAAATTATGCACTTCCATCAACATTGGAGGAATGTTCTCCTTGCTCAACATCTTTGACAGCATGTGCTATTACATGATTTTTTTATCTTAGGAATGTTGAAAGCTATAATATTAAATGCTAGGGTCATTTTGATTTATATTGCCTTGATGATTAAGGGTGTGAAGCACTTCATTATTGTATACACTATTCTTTACAAAATCTATCAGCACATATTTTAAGTGGAATTATGGAATACTTATCAACACATAGTTTTGATAGTAGCTTAAAGTTTGCATATGTTACATTTACTCAAGTGTTGTTTGTTGTATATCTTATATATGTCTGATACAGAATCTTATTCTGCTGCCATCTGAGACTTCAAGATCATTACTGAACTTATGCTTCCTCTCAGCAACATGAGAAGATCAAAACAGATGCAGATCACCACACTTAGCCAGTGGTATTGTAAAATCTCTTTATTACTGACTTTCATTTTTACTTGTTTGTGTATAAAATTGAATTGAAAGTTTAGATTTTCTCATTTACTCTGGGTTTGCTTAAATCAAATTTACATCTAACCATATTTTTATTAGTTGCCATGACTTTTCAAAATTGCATCAAGATACTTAAACACTGAACTATATTTTGTAATATTGTAATTTTTATTATTTAAAACATTATTTTAATCCATATATTTCATTGTATCTTACCACTGCTCAATGTTTTTCAGACCTTCTCCCACTTACACTCAATATTAAGCTCTTTACCCCCCAATAAAAAAGAAATATAAAAACACCTCAAAATCAGGAAAATTAAATTACATTGAAAACAAACAAATAAAATTACATTAAAAACCAAAAGCAAAAGCAACAATAACACAAAAGAACAAAAAGGGGGAAGCAGCAAACTGTAATCATGTAAAAACACACTCAAAAAGTCAGAATACTATAGAGTTGAATTATTTATTAATCAGCTACTGCCAAAACAGGTCAATCCTAATTGATGTACCTTCCTTCAATCTTTCTGAAACTAGATTTTATGACTCTGAGTGATTATACGTGAGAGTTTAGATCTTAAACATTATTCTAGTGCTTATATTTTTAATTATTTATTTATTCATTCATGCATGCATTTATTCAACCATTTGTTCATTTATAAAATATAAGAAATTTAAATATATTAAAATAAAACTATTAATATTATTTATATATTAATCAATACTGTCACAGAATTACTACGTGCCTCAGTTTACCTGCATTTTAATGTTTATTGGGTCCCCAAAAGTTGTATGCACAACAGGATCTACAAGTAGCATCTGGGAAACTGATCCCAGTTAAGAGATTCAGTTGAAGGATTTAAGGATCCCAGGCATGGGACTATGAGGAAGAAGAAAGGGAGAGAGATGCCATGCCTGAGAGGTGTTCAGTAGAGAAAACCAGAGCTGTCATATAAATGGCCAGGAGAACCTGGCCCAGAAGCTTGCTCAGTTAAATAAAGAGCAAACAAAACAGAATAAAGAAATGATTAATTCAGTTATTTGATTGGGGAGGTAGATTTTAATAGGATAGGCATTAGGTAGTTGCTAGGCCATTGTTCTGCTTAAATCATATTAAATATAAAAACTGTGTATGTCTTTCAATGAGGAACATAAACCACTGAGTCTGGTAGTCACCAAAGGAGAGATGAATTTAAAAATTAATTCTAAAACTACCATAATGATGTTGGGCAAGAGAAATCAACAGAAATATATGATTCCAAGACAAGGCACCAGATTGAGAGGCCCACTTATTTGTACACTCAGACATCCCATAAAATCTCTTAAATGGTAATCATACTATATGTGAGAAGGACATAGTATATTATCAAATACCCTGGAATAAAGTAGTGTAAGTTCTATGTGGGTACTGACTTGATACCTGCATTTTAATGAAATTTGGTTTTTACTACTTTTTAATTAGATATTTTATTTATTTAGATTTCACATGTCATCACCTTTTTACATTTTGTGTCCCTAGTAACACTTTATTCTATTTCCTTCCTCCTTTTTGCTTTTATACCAGTTTAATTACATGCAAATATTAGTGGTAGTTCTAGGTTGAGATGCTAGCAATAAAGTAAATTCAAATAGTTAAGGAACAAGCAAGACAATAAGCATAAATAGTCAAAGAAAAAGCAAGGCAATAAACAAAATTCTGGGTACAGTATTGTGATCCCTGATTCTAAGGGCTTATTAGGATGACCAAAATACCTGAGCCCAAATCCCTGTCCTAGGCAAACGTCATTTTCATTGTCTGAAGTCTACTTCCTTGTTCTAGGCTAAGGTTTAGATTCCTGTCTGAAATTTCTTCTTTGTTCTAGCCTAATGTCAGATATCTTCCTGAAGCTCACTCTCTGGTCCTTGGCCAATATCATATTCCTTCCAAAGCAGCCCATTTACTTGTCCTTAGATCATGTCAGATTCTTGCTAGACAGCCAAAAACTCTCCACATTTCCCCATTTTTTAAAATTTCATTAACAAGACTGAGCCTGTCTTAGGTCATTCTGAAAAGAGTGCCTTCCTTTCACATTGTGGAATATGCATTATCAATTCTAAGAATTTCTGTCTTAGGTTGGTAAGGCTCTGTGCAGAAACTTACCTATCATTGACTTTCCAGCCTGTTAATTCAATAACTATGTTTGGGGGATTATTTCATATTCAAGCCATGTACTTTGGCTGATAACATGTTGAATTTGTCAAAGACAAGATTTAACATAATGGGCAAGAATAAAATTATTCCCAGGCCAAAAAGGGCTAGCATGATCAAGCTATATATGCCATAGCTTGACCAAAATAGAAATACTGAGCTCAGGTCATAGGTAATTTTATCAGCAACATCTGCCTCATCAATGCTCAGCAGAGCAGTATTCTTTAATCTCCTAAGCTCACTATGCAAAGTTAAAACATCCAGAGAGGCGTTAGAATTATGCCAAATAACTGCAAGTGTCTTTAAACTTCTTCCTAATTCTAATGACTACCACTGTAAATTTTAGACATAACATGAATCGAATGGTATTTGGCATGACACTCAAGATGGCTCCTTACACTTAAACTTAGAACATCTTTCCAATGATTTGAATAGGATGACAAGTGTCAATCCACTGTTGCAATTGCCTAACTAAAATCCTCTTGTATATTCAACATATTAGTAACATTTTTTGCTAAATGATTAGCAAAAGTAGCTGTCTTAACTTCTTGTGTCAAAGCAATTGCAGAAACAGTGGTGCTAGCAATTAATGTAATTAAAGCGTTTATACCAGCAATAATCAAGACCACTACACTCTGGCTTCTGCCTAAACCCTGACTCATTTCTTCCAGTATTTCCCAACTTTTCGCAGAAGGCCAAGTCCACCTTTTTTGAAGATTCAGGGCAATAAAACAAAAGCTGGTCGACAGACCTTCATAACTGACATGCCAGACTTTAATTCACTAACACAATTATAAAGTGTGTAATCAATGCAAGATATCAAATTCTGTAGTAGAAAAAAAGTAATTTTAACTTAACAATTAAAAGAGCCTTAACACATGTGCTAATACCTGTTTGAAATACAGACCCTGCCATAACTATATCTTTTGCTAACATAACATCATAGAGAACTGCAGCTAAATTCCAAATATATCTTGGAAAATGTCCAGAACCAGACATTCAAATGAAGACTATTATTGTCAATATTGGATTGATTTCTACACCAGTACATGATTGATTCCAAATAACTTGTCACATTTAAGAAAATATGAGTCATTATAACTTCTCATTTTTATTCTCTGTTTCATAAGATCTAAAATTTCGATAGAAGGAAAATTTGTCCCATTAGAGGGAGAGGTAAGTAAAGTTGGGTCAGAAACATATGTCCAATACAGCTTTCCAGTCACCATTGTCATGGCACACAGGAAGCTCCAAGGTCAGCATCATTCTTTTCCAGACAACATCATGTCTCACCCATTGCTCTGGCAGCCACCATTCTCCTTCAGCATCCTGTAGGAAAAAACTAAGTATTAACATCAACAATGGGGCCTTGCTGTCAGTTTGGGGAAAGAACCCTATAGTATTGGCAACAACTTGGGTAGTGTGGAAATTTCTGTTTTATTTATGATGGCCCACTTGGCCCATAACTCAATTAAATGTAAACCAGTTCCAGTATTGGAAGCTTGAAAAGTAATGACCAGTTAAGATGCATTATTTGGTGATTTCATTTAGATCACACAAACACACACACACACACACACACACACACACACACACTCACATACACACACAATTTATAACATTTAGATTGAAATAGCTTTATACAAGGAAAGCACAAATTCAAGAGATTTTATGTTGTCTAAGCAGGAGTTGCTATACTGTTCTTCATGAACATGTGGAAATAGACTACATTAACGACTTGAAACTTGCACCTAATTTCAGTAGCAGCTTAGCACATCAAAGAGATGGGTGTCTGGTTGGATTAATTTGATGTGGTTGGATGAGGCACAAACCAAGAAATTGTCAAGGCTTTCTGCACTGATCTTATTTGGCATTTCTCCATAATTCAATTTAGATTACATTAAGCCTAGTAAGGATATATATAACTTTATGCACACACATGCACACACACACACACACACACACATGCATATGCACAAGCACTCATAGACACACATATACATATATATTTATATATACATATTTACACATATAAATATAAATATATATACATACATATATTTATAAGGACTATAATGTTTTTAAACAATAAATTCCTAAATATAATTTGTAAAGTGAGAGGAATTTTTTTAAAACGTATTTTATCATATCATGCCATATGGTAGCTGAGAATCTAATACTAATGGCAAAATACACAGTACATAAATATTTTATTTTATAACTCTAATATATATTTTGTAAATAAGGATTATATGTTATGCAGAGAGAAATTCTAAGTTGGTTATACATAGGAAATCACACATACTGTTTTCATTAACACCTCACAATGCCCTTATCACCACCTGAAATATTATTCAGCCTTCGAAGAAAGACAAGTATTCAAAGAATTATAAAATCTAAATAAAATCCCAACTCTACACTATGATATCTATGTAGGTGTCGACAGCATATAGGAAATGATGCATAAAATGAATAAAATGACTTTAACAGAGTTGTATCTGAATGGAAAGTATACACTTTATTTCATGTTTTGAAATTTTCATTATTTAAGTATTATGTTTCTTATTATATGTGGATACTATGTAAGAATGAGTCCTAAGTAATTTCTTATTTGGTAGGATTTGTTGATATATATATGGGTGTGTGTGTGTATGTATATATATATATATATATATATATATATATATATATATATTACCACTCCCTACTTAATTCTTAATGTGAGATGTACAAAAGACAAACAATAGGGAATTATGAAAAGGCCAATTTAGCATTTTTTGAATTAATTATTTTATTTATTTATATTCCAAAATTTGCTCCCCTTCCCAGTCTCAGATACTAGAGTCCTTTATCCCATCCCTGTTCTCCTTTGGCTCTGAGACATTGGTCTCCCACCCACCCACTACTTCTACCTCACCCCCTCCCCCAACATCTCCAGTCTCTGGGATATTAAGTGTCTCCAGGATTAGGATCTCTCACACTGAGACCAGACAAGAGAGTCCTCTACTACATTATATGTGCTGGGGTCCTGGCTTGAGCCCAAATATGCACTTTGGTTGGTGGCTTAGGTTCTGGGCACTCTGAGGGGTCTACATTAATTGATATTGTTATTCTTCTTATGGTGTTGCAATCTCCTTCAGCTCCTTAGATCCTTCCCCTATTTTTTACATAGGGGTCTCTAACCTCAGTCCAATGGTTTGCTCTAAGTTTATGTATCTGTCTAAGTTAGCTGTTGACAGAGTCTCTCATAAGACAGAAGTGCTAGGCTTCTGTCCAAGAGCAAAACATGGCACCAATAACAATGTTAGGGATTGTAGGCATGCAACAAACTCTAACTTTTTTTTCATAGCTTTGTAAATGAATTACATCTTACCTCCATTCTGTGATTTTACCTGGAATAAAGACACAGTTTGATCTGTAGCATATTATAGAGACTTATATCTCAAAAAGCTCAAGCAAACATTTAGTTATTATACCATGCCTAGTTTTTTTTTTCTTTTTGTAATTACTGTATCAGTAGAAAACTGGATTTCCCCAGAATCGGGGAGAATGCTAGATGTCTATAGAAACACCATATTGTGGCTCCATTAATTTAGTTATCTATCTATCTATCTATCTATCTATCTATCTATCTATCTATCTATCTATCTGCAATAAATTTATCTATCTACAAACCTATTTATCAATCTATCAATCAGCTATTTATTTCTTTTAAATGAATTAAATGCAACTAGTTCTGATCTTAGATATGTAAGTATATCATCATTGACTGTTATATTGGCATCCTAAAATAATGTTGCAGATCCCCCAAAATAACTATATCTTACATTCATCCACTGCAAATATTCTCGAAGAATATAACAGAAACTCCATTTCCCTTCCCTTCTGTGCTCACATTTTTATTTTACTGAGTTTTGTGTAGGTTTTACGCTGCAGAAAAGCTCCAGTAGTGGATAGGACCTGAGATGAACAGATATAGGAAGTGACATGGAGATAAATTGCAGTGGAAAGCAGCTTGAATTATTTTTCTGAGCCACTGAAGATATTTTGTTTGGTTTGTGACTCAAAGGCAAAAAACATGTTTTCAATGGGCCACAGGGATAATTTACATTTTCTACAGCAGTGATTACACAGTTTCTTATTTGCATTTTAAAAAATTTCAAAGACACAATTATTCAAGGAGAATGAATCAGTTGACTGTCTGACATTGCAGAGAAAATATACAACGGTCCCCCAAGTTTGATCCCCATAGAAAAACATTTTGGATCTGTTCTGCCTGGTATCTGCTGACTTGGGATTTTTGTCCCTAACAAAATTATGATTACCATGGATGAGCCAGGTGTATAGATTTTGGTAGTCAGTAAGTCTGTGTCATTCCAAAATATTCATGAGCTACTTTGACTTACAAAACAAAATAAGGTAAGGCTGTACTTGGCAAGCCAATCCCAAGGCATGCCTCTTAAAAATTACACTAAGCAATAGGTATTGTATAAAAGGAACTTTTGATGTGAATGGTTAGGAACATGCAAAATAGATATACAAATTGAAGGAGAGCCATATGGGTTTCAGAGAATGTGAGAAAGGATGTGAGATATAATTCCAGAGAGATGTGGGGGAAAAGTTCTTTTATCTGGCATACATACCTGTCCCAACAGATGTGGACAGCAGGTAATGACATAATCAGCCAATTTCTAGATCCGTGATGTCAGCCTAATGGAGTCCACTGTAAGTTATCTTTCCTCATGTTTTGCTGCATTAAAAAATGAGGAACTAAAAATGGGTGATAGTGGAGTGAACTTCAGGACATTGTTGTGTTCTTTAGACAGCTTTCTGCTGATTGCGAAAGGCATAATCTTTGTGGAATCTAAGAAAAGAGTGATGCTGGTCAAGTCATGAGAGATTAGGCTATTTAACTGATTCAAGGATCTGTGGTACCATCTGCAGCTAAGAAAGTGCAGGTCTGCATGGTTGTGGGCCATGAGAGGAAGCCTGGTAATTTTAACTTAAGGCTAGAAGCCCCTGAGATATTAAAGGGAAGGCTGGAGTTTTGGCTGCTCCAGGCCCCAGCCTCCTGTCTTGTAGCATCAGCACATAGAAAGATTTGTGGCCATCAGTCACAGAGGATCAACACCTAACAGCACTTCCATATTTAGATGAGGCATCCTTCATCTCTCAGACAAACATGTAATTTGTGAACAAGGCAGTCCTATTTCTGTTTTTAAATAAGAGATTTAAGAGTTGTAACTACCTAATGAATAGATTCATGAACAATCACAGTAGTGCATTCTCTTGGGGTAAGACCTAATTTCACCTCATTATATAGATGTGAAATTACAGATAGCTTAGTGATCAATATCATCAGAGATCTGAAAAGGACAAATTATAATCTAAAATATCTATATAACTACAATGAAAGATACTAATTCATTGTTCACATTCTAGGGAGTTTTGCTAGATTCCTGTGGTCTCTGTGATGATATAGGAAAAGGGATTCTGGACATCAGGTCACATGAGAGGTGGCTTTTATACTGTTTGTTGTTTTGCTTGTTTGTCATAGCGAGCAGACATGGGAGGGATTATCTCACTTTGTCTTTGACTGACTGAAGACAATTGACCCTCCTATTTGCCCAGTTCTGCCTGGGCCCTAGAATCAGGATTAATAATGGAACTGGGCTGTAGTTGGCACATCAAAATGTAGGTGTAAATTTTTGCTGTGGTGCCCATATCTTATTGGACACCTGAAGGAATTTTACTGCTTGGAAATATGAGTATCTATCATAATAAGTTTAAGCATATTAATGGAATGTTCTGAAGTTATCAAACATGCTTGATCACTAACAAAATTGACTTATACAATCTTTGTCTGCTTTTAATATAATTTTCTAAATTATACCTCACATACATAAACCAGGAGTCCAGTTATACCTTAATCTCATAACTAACTGCATTGATTCTTAGGATGATTTACTATCAACATGCTTTTTTTTAAAAGAAATATGGTAGCTGTTATATTATTAGGACTTTAGGTACCATTCTTTTTATGGGTGAGCTTAAAAAAACATGGTTCTGAACTAAAAATCTAGTATCACAATAGAAATTTTTAACCAACAGACAGTGCATAAAGCATCTCAAAAATTTTCTGATTCTTATATATTACTATACATTCACATATGATTTAGCTTATAAAAATTTATAGCTAATAAGTATTGTAAACCAGATACTAACTGTAATGTGTTCAGTGTCTCTAAACTAACATATACCAACTTAAAAGTATCTTTAGCAACCTGTGTCCATGTCCAGCTCATATAATATGTTTTTCATATGACAGAAGGGAATCATGCCACATAATTTAAGATTAACTAAACACAGACTTATAATGACTAGCAACAAGTTCTGAGTTTTAACCATATCAAACAGGTTATAACTCAATAATCCTGTTTTGAACAAAACCCCTGACTGAGCCTCTGTACACCCCTTCCTTAATCTTGTATACTTGCTTTCTTTCACTTTGAGATGCCCCCACTCTTTATCTTCCTGACTTTAAGCAATCATTTACTCTATATACTACTGAAAATTAGGGAGTGGCTCTAGAGTTGTTGGTCAATTGAGAGGACCTATCCTTACCCTTGTTAACTACCTTTCTACTTTGGTAGATAAAACAGTTACAAGACATAGCTTTGCTTGCAAGTACCAGCTGCAGCCTCCCTCACAGAATGAAAAAGCTTCTAAGCTTATGTTTGTTTGATCATTCTCTTTGTTCTCACTATACTGGCTCAAGGATTTACTATCACACAGCAGTTTCTCTATTCTGTCCCCTTTCTAAACTTCATGTTCTTCATATTACCTTCCTATAAAATCTCAATATCTCAATTTATTTCTGCCCTCTACTCAACTCCATTACTCCTCAAGGCTACTACTGTTAGAATAAACAGTGCCTTCCTGGACAAATCATGACAAGCCAGCACAGGTCTCCCTTGAGCACCTTTATTAACAGAGAAGCCTCTGACGGGGAGTGAGGGACAAAATATTGGAAGGAGAGAAAAAACTATAGGTCTATGGATCAGGGTTAGCATCTTTTATCTGGGCTGTGATTGTGGTGACACATGCCCTGAGGGATGTGTGAAGGGTAGCTATGGCAACAGACACAGGAGCAGAGCTATTGCCTAGAGATGAAATCTTTGCTGGATTCTGGTAGTAGGCTATACACAGCTTCTGGATGCCCACAGATGCACCTGATGCTAACAATTATACTCACCATTTCTGCCTAACAGCATTTCCAAATCTCAACAACTGGAATTCATAATTTTCTCTTACACTGATGTCTTGATTATACTTCTCTTATAGATAGAAGTTCTATACACCACATCAATTGTCAATGATCCTGTAATTCTAAAGTTTCTCAAGCCTTGTGTTTTTCTAAGTAGGTGGCAGTAAGCCACTACCAGCATGTCCAGGCCCCTACTAATGATATAACTTTGGGAAATGATTTTTGATGAGAAAGCTACTAAAGAGGCAAGTCAAAGTTTCTATATTCATATCCCACAGCATTTTGTTTTCATTTGTCAGAGATTAGTTATCACATCACACAGGCACACCTGTAAACAATGGCCCTAAACACCTAAAGATTCTTGACAGTTCTTACCTTCCCGAACAGATGACATTTAAGACTCTAGTTAACCTTGCTAGTCTCCTTCCCAAGACTACTACCATAACCACTCCTGCCTAAAAGCACATAAAACTCTTATCTACAGATATCCAAAAATGTCTCTTTCCCTTCTGTAATATCTTAATTATTCTAGATTTATAGTTAAGAGCTCACTGTCTCCTACCAATATTTCAATACCCCCTTTACACTGTTCTACTTCTGGGCCCTTTAAGGCTAATTTCTAAATGCTTTCAGTCCCCAAAACTGCCCCTCTAAGTTCTGAGACCTCTCCTGAGACCTCAGGGCTGGTTTCTTGTACAGGACAGGTAATATCTCCCTAACAGTCACACAAGTCCTTCTTGAGAACTAGTCATATATCTTTTTATATTGAGGCACAATTCATTCTGTTTTTTTCAAACTATCTTCTTCCACCCAGCCTTTTTGTCCTCTTAAGGGTATCACCCAACAGTTATCCACCTGCATTCCAACCTTCCCACACAGGATTTATGACCGCTAATACATTTCAATCACACCATTTTTAGGTTAGTTTTCCTGGGTAGCACCAAGAGATGTCTCTCCTAACCAAAAGCACTAGTATAGTGATAGCTTTCTATTATGGTATATACTTTCTTAGGATTTGTAGAAATATTGTCTATTACAACTTAGACTGCATAAGTTGTATGGTCCTACCTCATGAATGTATTGCACAGATTTAGACTTCCTAGGTACATAGAATCAGATAACGACACTGCATCCATTTCTAAAATCACTGTGTCTTCTAAGTTCTATGGTGTCCATGTTACCTATGTAACAAATTATTCAGGAAATGTGAAAAGATCTAATGAATGGAATTGCTAAGACTCATTTATCAAGACAGTCATTTAGTTTTACATGAATCAGCTATTGCCTTATGCCACACTGAGAAGAGGAATTTCTTGGGACAAGTCATTCTATCCCTTTTTAATAAATAATAATGGACAACTACTCAGATGGGCTCCTGATCCTTTATTTGATAAGCACAGCTCCTTGTCAATGGAAGCTCTTATAGCTAACCTCTTTTCGATATACCTCATTTCTAAGATTGGCTTCCTTTCCCACCCTACAGATGGGACTATCTTTGTTCACCTAACCTTCTATACAAAAAGACCATAAAAATACTAGAAATAACAGATGTAATGCTACCAAAAACAGTAGACTCCTTGGATATCCTTTCTTTCTAGCTTCTGTATTACTCTCTGACATGTCTCTAAATCTGACCTCCAATCAAAATGCTTTCTGCAACTGTAGAAACAAAAAACTCAGCTTCAATATTAGGGCAACCCCAAGTATTTTGACTTTCCAAGACAAAACAAACCCAGACTGTACTGAAAAACCCTCCTGGGCCAGGTGCCCACATTGTAGTAATAAGTACAATTATTCTTATCTAGGGAATGACATACAACCTCAAGAATTCTTCCATAAGGTTTTTCCAGATTCAACATTTATGATGCCTGGAGTAAACGATGGAACCAAGGGATTGTGGGACAGATCTTTGCTCATATTTGAGGGCGGTCTTTGAGGGTGAGGGAGAGTAATATTGTTTAGATGTTTAAAGTAGCATGTCATACTATTCTAGATAATAGAGTAGAGACTACTCAACAGTCTGAAAGCATTATACAGTCTAGCTTGTGAAAGCCACCTACTTTTTTAGTTTTTTGAAAGTGTGTCTCTGTAGACCCCTGAAATTCTAGAACTCACACTGGCTTATTCTTAATACACCCTTTGAAAAGTCTATTTTATATGAATCTCTGAGTCTTTGCCACTCCACTCCTTTGGTAGTAACATTGAGCCACTTGATGTAAATTTATGCTTCTTTAACATACCTTTGAAGAGTTGCTAGTGGTGGCTATTCCCCTCACACATTTAGGGTTCTAAACTCTAAGTTTCATAACCACAATCTATTTTATCTTTTTTATTATGGTTAATCCTATAATTTTGGGGGAAATGACTGATTCTATGATTGTCCAAATTAAATAAGCTGTATTTGAGTGTGTTTTGGGATGACCAGCTGGTTGTTTTCTCTAATTCAGGGTGTGGAAAAATCTCCACTGGCTTTTACTTTTTTTTTTTATAGTGGAGATAAGTAAGAGAATAGAGATAAGGTGAGAGTATTGATAATTCATTGTTAAAATGATACAAAGATAAGGAGAGAGACAAAGGAAAGAATTTGCATCTAGATAATGGGGGTTTCAAGGAGTTTGTATAAAACCAGCAAATTACGCTTCATTGTAAATAAAGGTTTGGATTAGCAGGGACTTGAAAAAGGACAAAGGGACTATCTTTTAGCTACAATTTATCAGGAAGCGAATTATTTTAACTATAAACAGAACTCTCATTCTATAAGGTATGTTTTCTGATTTTGGTCTTATTTAAAACTGTGAGATATTTGTTCCAATATTGTTCCCATATCACTTTCAGTGTCTCTTTAATCTCTGGACATAGAAAGTGACTGATTCTTGAATAATTACACACTCTGGCCTTTCATCAGCACATACTAATATATCAAATTTAGAAAACTCATAAGCCAAAGGAAAGTCACTCTTTTGGTACAAATTCAAGTTTACCAAGAGAAACACTTTAAGTCGATAGTAAAAAGATAACCTAAAACCTATTTTTGATTATGATGGATGATAATGTAAATTTTGCATGAGATATATTTTAAGTCTATAGTTAGAAGACAAATAAAGGAAACTTAAATTTGGAAATTATGATTATAAAAGTTGCATTGTATGGTGGAAAGTTTTAAATTAGAATTAGTATAATTTATCAGAATTCAATTGGTTTTTGTTACCTTTGAAGTCACTATTTAACAGTGTCATAGAAAGAAGTAATTTAAAGCATTTGGTCACTGGACACTGAGTTTAGATAAGGTAGTAGGAAAAGGTATACATCTGTGAAAAGTTAAACCTAAACTTGTGTATCATTTGTCATGAGCCTGTGAGTAAGACAAATCTGTCTGGCTTTTAGATAAGAGATCTGCTAGTCTTATCTTCTTAAAAAAATGACTAATGAGTTGATAAGATTGTGGATTACTTTGGGCAAAGGAGGTAGAAGTCTGTTTTTCTAGCTGTCAAACTGTAGTTAGCTTAGCTCTTAATGTAATCAGAAATATTCAAAGAATGTATACGATAAATGTCACATATTAATTAAAATGATAGAAGTTAGTCTATAATTAATTACCTAAACAATTTCTAGGTTCTTGTAGTCTCCATCACAATATGGGCAGAGTCTTTCTGGCCATTAGTCCCAGAACAAGAGATACTTTTTCCTATGGAATAGGAACAAGAAAGAAATGACTCACATTTTCTTAGACAATATGAAACATTTAACTCTCTGGGTATCCTCTGTCCACAACTTAGGCCAAGCTTTGGCATTGGGCAAGGCAATGAAATATTATTCCTCAGTGGTTATCATACTACAATACAGAAAGTCTAGTCATTGTTTCCATGTCTTCACAAACACTATACTGACTGGTTTTGTGTGTTAACAGGACACAAACTGGAGTCATCACAGAGAAAGGAGACTCTATTGATAAAATGCCTTAATGAGATCCAGGCTTAAGGCATTTTTGCAAGCATTGATCAAGGCTGTAAGGACCTATTGTGGGTGGTACCATTCCTGGGCTAGTATTCTTGAATTCTAAAAGAATGTAATGTGTGAAAACCTAGGTAAACAAGCCAGTAAGCAGCCACCATCCATGGCTTCTGCATTAGTTTCTGCCTCCAGGTTCCTACTCATTGTGAATTCCAGTCCTGGCTTCCTTTAGTGATAAACATCAATATAATTTGTAAACTGGATAAACTTTTCCTCCACAGCTTGTTTCTTGGTCATAATGCTTTGTACAGGAATAGAAATTCCTGATTAGACAAGTTAGTACTGGGAGTAAGGTATTCCTGTGACAGGCTGACTATGTTTCTGTGAAGACTGTGAAAGGATTTTGGAACTTTAGGCTAAAAGAGACATTGACTGTTAAGAACTCTGTGGGATGTTCTGTAGGAGCTTGGAAGAAAATGTAGAAAACAATGTAAACAATGTGAAATTTCAGAGGGAAGATTAAAGACACTTATCAGTGCTATGAGTATTTTCATTTTGAAGCTAATATTGCTTTGGTTAGCTGGGGATGACATTTCACCTTGATACCAGACCTATTAAAGAAAAACTGCATTATTGGGATGATGATGATGCTTGTTAATTGGGGACAAGAAATTAGCTGTGATTAAGAATAGGCCAGCATTGCTAAGGTGGAATCTTCTTTGAAATGTTTGCTGAGATCACAGAGAAGCTGTGTGGCAGAGGCAGCCATTGCTGTACCTTGTGTTGACAGCCAGACTTGGTAAGGTATAACAGTCACCAGGTGGTATAATTTTGAAACATAAATTGGTAGGTAGCAGCTAATATTTGGCACTGTGAGAGGCCAGGAGAGGCCATTGGAGAAAGTGCAACCTCACAGGCAACTGGGTTCCCAGGACTGAAAGAGTCTTGCAGAGAATTTGAGGCTTAGCCCCCTAAAAAGAGCATATGAGATGCTATTTCTGAAAGTGTAGTTCAGTTGTAGCAAAAGACAGCAGAGTTTTAGAGATGCTAGTACCAAGAGATGACCAACGAGGACAACAGCATCAGTTGAGTATAAGTAGATGGACCATAGAAGACCAAGGTGTATGCTGCAAAGGCAGAACTGAAGAAGTGACCCAAGGCCATGGAGGAGACCAGAATATCCTGAGTGGATTTACAACATTGGACAGTTAGAGTTTGATTTTGCTTTTGATTGTAACTATGCCCTGATATTTCTCCCTTTTGAAGTTAAAAAGTATTTTATAGGAATACACAGTTAAAAGACTTTGAATTGGAAAAAGAGTTTGAATTTCAAAAGAATTTTGATATTTTAAAGGGATTGAAATTTTAATATGTAAGAATTCATAAAACTTTGAGAATTTTAAAGTTATTTAGATCTAGGAGGTAAATAAAAAAGTAAGGATTGATGCTTAATAGTTATGTGTCTGTGTGTCAAATTGACAAGGACCTAATTGTACTGTCTGGTTTTGTATGCCAATTTTACACAAGCTGGAGTTTTCACAGAGAAAAAAGGATCCATTGAAGAAATGCCTCCATGAGAAAAAATTAAGACAGGGCACATTTTGGTTGGCACCATGCTTGGGCTGTTAGTCCTGGATTCTTTAAGAATGCAAGCCAGGAGAAGCAAGCAAGTAGACACCTTCATCCATGGCTTCTGATTCATTTGCTGCCTCAGTGTTCCTTCCCTGTGTGAGTTCCCTTGAATGAAAATCATAGTATATGTGATGACACAGTACATTATCAAATACCCTGGAGTGAAGTAGTGTAAATTTAATGTAGGCACTGACTTGATATCTCCATTTTAATGAAATTTCTTTTTTCTTCTTTTTAATTGTATATGTTATTCATTTACATTTCACATGTCTAGCAGCCCATTTCCTTCTCCTTGGCTCATGTCAGATTCTTACCAACCAGCCACAAAAGCTCTCTGCTTCTCTCCCCCTTTTTTCATTAACAAGACTGAGCCTGTCTTAAGTCATTCTGTAAAGAATGCATTATTTACCCATCATGGGATATGCTTTATCAAAAGCAATGCACTTATGTCATAGGGTGGTAATGCTCTTTGCAGAATCTTGCCTATCCTTTGCAGGACTTGCCATCCTGTAAAGTTAATAACTATTTCTGGAGGATTGTTGTCAGTTTCAAACATGTATTGCAGACATGTTATGTTGCAAAAGACAAGCTTTACCATGATGGGCAAGAATACAAATATTCTCAGGACAAAATATATGACACTTTTGAAGCTTGACCACAATAAAAATACTTACCTCAGGCTAAGGGGATTTTATCAGCAGTATCTGCTTCATCTACAATCATCAAAGCACCATTCTTTTAATTCATAAGCTGACTATGAAGAGTTAAAACATCCAGAGAGTTGTTAAAATTATGCCAAACACAGTGCAAATTCTTTAAACTTTTTTCTAATTATAATGACTGACACTGTAAATTTTAAAACTAACATGAATCCAATGGTATTTAGCATGAGACTCAAGAAGGCTCCTTACTCTTAAACTCTAAAACTCCTTCCAATAAAGTGAATAAGATAAAGATCATCAATCCATTGTTCCAAATATCTATCTAAATATTTTTATATACTCAACACATTGATAAAATTTTGGTTAAATGGTTAATAATGTAGCTGTTTTAACTTCTTCTGTCAAAACAATTGTAGAACCAGTATTGCTGGCAACTAATGTGTTTAAAGCTGTTATTCCAGCAATGATCATGATCACTATCCTCTTGCTTCTGCTTAAAGCCTGAATCACTTATTCCAGTACTTGGAAGCTTTTTTCAGAAGACCAAGGTTCTGTGATACTCAGGGCAATATAACATAACCTGATTGATAGACCTCTATAAGTGACATGCCAAATTTCAACACAATTAGAAAGTTTAAAATCAGTTAAACTTACATTAAATAATGTAGAAGAAACAAAAGTAATTTTAACTTGACACTTAAAAGAGCCTTAACACATGTACTAACACTTGTTTGAAATCCAGATCCTGTCCCAACATAATCTCTTGCTAACATAGCATCATAGAGAACTGTAGCTAACATCCAAATATGTCTCTGAAAATGTCCAGAGCAAAATAGCCACATGAAGTTTGTTATTACTCATATTGGATTGATTTCTATACCGGTACATGGTTGAGTCCAAATAACTTGTCACATTTAAGAAAATTATAAGGGTCATTATAACTTCACTTTTTGGTTCATTGTTCAACATATCTTAAAACTTGATGGAAGGCAGTTTGTCCCATCAGGGGTAGAGATAAGGAAGTTAGGTCAGAAACATTTATCCAATACAGTTTCATAGTCACCACTCTCAGGTCACTCAGCAAGATCCCAGGTCAACATCATTCTTTGTATAGCCATCAGCATGTCTCACCCATTGCTCTGGCAGCCACAATCCTCCCTCAGCATCCTGAAGAAAATACTAAGTACTGTCATCAGCTCTCAGTTTGTGGAGAGAACTCTATAGTCTTGGCAACAACTTGGGTAGTTTGGAAATTATAAATAAAATTTATTTATGATGATCTTCTTGGCCCATAACTCAATTAAATGTAAACCAATTCCAGTATTAGAAGCTTTGATTGTTGAAAAGTAATGGTCTTTTAAGATGAATAATTTGGTGGTTTCATTTGGATCACAGAAACACACACACACACACACACACACACACAAATTTATAACATCTTAATTGAAGTAGCTTTATACAAGAAAACCACAAATTCAAACCTTCTCATGTTGAGGTTGTCTATGCAGGATTTGCTATACTGTTCTTCATGAACAGGTGGAACTCCACTGCATGGACAACTTGGAACGTGGACCTAATTTCAGTAGAACCTTAGACATTTGGATCAGCTCAAAGAGATGGGTGCTTGGATGGATCAATTTGATGTAGTTGGAGAAGGCAGAAAACAAGACATTCTCAAGGTTTTTGTACTGATCTTATTTGGAATTTCCTCATCATTGAATTGTGATTACATTGAGCCTAGTTAAAAAAAAAAATATATATAGATATATATATATATATATATATATATATATATATATACATATATATATGTATGTATGTATTTACAAACACACATGCACACATACACACGTGTGTGCGCGCAAACACACACACACACACGCACACACACACACACACATATATATATATATGACTATATTTTTGACACCAAGCACCTAAATATAATATACTGAAAGTTTACCTTTTTAAAAAAATCTTTTATTAGATATTTTATTTATACTTTAGATGCCATCCCCTTTCCCCATTCCCCCCTTAGAAAACCCCTATCCCATGCCCCCTTTTCCTTTTTGCATTTATACATTTTTTTAAAAATGTTAATCATAGGCTTTATAAGTTTGATATTGCTCAATCAGAGGTGTAACCCACTACCCAACCTAGATATATCAACTATCGTTGACTGGTGGAGAGACATGAATATCTGCCTTCCTGTCTCCCCCCTCTTTCTCTCTTTCATCACCTAGCTTCTCCTCTCCTACTTCTCCTCCTCTTTTTACTCCTTCTCTTCCTCTCAGTACTCCTCCCACCTTATCTCCTCCTACATATCACCCTTCCTGTTAATATAAAACTTTTCTCTCAAAATACAATTAGAGTATAATTATGACGATTTGCACCAGTGAGGTACAAGATAGTCCTAATACCCAGTCTATCATTTTGTTGACTAACCAGAACCTCTGTCATCTATCCTAACTAAAACATTTAGTTCTGAACTTGGCTTTAGGATGAATGTCAGCTGCCGACCATCCACTCAAATCTTTTCTCTCAAGGTAAATAGCCAGGATTGGCTATGAGGCTATAAGTTTTCATCCCCATGAGAAATCCAGAATGACTGAGTTAACTATAATTGCGGGAAGCACAAAGCATAGCTTCTATAACTTAGCCAATTTATAGAGACCTCTGAACACCTGGACACCTGTTCTACTTCAAAATGTTGGAGAATCTGTTCTTCTGCCTTCTGGCCCAGATCATCTGACAGACCTTAATGCTGCAGAATTATTAAGGGCTGATTACTCTGTCTAGGAGATTTAATCAGTCGACTATTCTGCAAGTGTGTCCTTTTCTGGACAGTAATTTTTCTGTAGAAGGAAAAAGGCAATTCTTGCCTAGTGGCTGTCTCACCACAACTGGAGTAACTCCAAAGATGCTCAATTTCTTCTTAGAATTCAATATAGGAAGCTGTCAGGAGCAGAAGGTCTCTAATCAAAATGAACATTAATACAGAAATGTTTGTCATGTCAATTCTGTGGATTTCTGATGTTTGAAAACCAACTATCCATGTAAGGTAATCTGGACTGTTGCCTGTTAACTCCACTCAGCTATTTATAAATAAAACATAGAAAATAGCCTAATAATAAACTCCAAGCCATGAATTTGCTATAGTTCCTTAACTCACAGGCTGATCATCACAAATCAGTTAAAAATAGTTAAAGAAGGACTGGGTCTAAGCCTTGTATTCCTAAATGTGTTTACTGGTACAATGCCTATGAGAGTAACAATATTCATCTCACTCATATCAATAAGAAGCTCATACCAATGGAAACCTTAAAATTTGTAATCAAAATAAATTCGTGCCATTTAAGAAATTATATCTTCATCTTGATACTAATTATACGATTTCTACTAATAGGTTATGGCTATGCAATAAACCCTAGCTAATCCTCTCTATTCCC
>NC_047658.1:32535581-32548422 GCF_011762505.2 Arvicanthis niloticus | reverse complement strand
ATGGTGGAAGATGCACAAGTGGTGTGCAGAGATACTTAGAGACACAGGTTTTTGGCTGGTGATTTTGAACAGGAGCTTCCACCTCATCTCCTTTGTCATTAGGGCAGGAGGTACCCTGAGATTGGTCTTACAGTTTTATTTTTTGTTCTGCCATATTTTGGATGTGGAGAAGTACCCTCATAACTTCTTTTGGCAAGGTTGTGCTGGGCGCTGGTGGAAAAGGTTGATGTGTTGGTGAGCCTCCTGGCTTGTGATGTGTCCCTCTCGAGCAGCTCAGATAGTCATCCTGAAGGCCATGGAGTTAGGGGAGTGCCAGGAAGCCTGAGATCAAGGGCATGTGTTTTGTCCTCCAGGCGAAGGCTTAAGAAGAAGGGAAAAGCAATCCCTGATGTGGAAGGGCACTCGTGCCCAAGAGGTTGGCAAGACGCTGGGAGGGTTGAGTGCCCTGTGTGGTTCTGACGCATGCCAAAGAAACAGCCGCCCATCATCCATCCGGTTTGCTGGGTCCGCAGTTTAATGGCGGCGAGTGCTCTCTGCTGTTTCGCCGAATAGCATACCATTGTCACGCATGAGGCCATGGGTGAACATTCCTTGAGGGGCAAATGGCTCCCAACACATAGGATGCCGTTTTTGCAGTGGCTGACTGACGCTCCAGTGACCTGTTTTGGTCTTCCTGAAGTCCTGAGAGCGCCTCAAGGTCAAAGGTAGGGAACTCAGAAGCACGATGCTCAAGTGCTCAGGTCTTTGGTGAGCTGGAGGAGCTGCCTCCCTGCATCCTGTCCATTGCGGGACATGCAGCAGCTCATTGGCCTCCTGGTGCTCCCAGGTTTGGGGCTTAGGCCCATTCTTCCCTGGTAAAGGATGGTCAATATCTTGCCATTCCTTGCTCGTCCCAAAGCCTGAGCACTCCAGACTACCCAGATCCTCTCTGTGCATGGCACTCCATCGTGCTTGGATCTATGATTGATTCCCAGTCAAACATTCCTTGGAAAATCAGAACAAAATGAGTGAAACCACTCACTACCCCACGCTTCTGTCATCGGGACTGAGGTCCGGCACCTTGGGTCACCCAGGTCCTCTGGGCGTCAGACACGGCTTGCCAAGCACTCTATTGTGGCCTTGCCTTCCTCAGGCTCTAGCCAGACTCTCTACAGATGGGCCTGTGCTTTGCCTACTCTGACAGAAACCATGGCCTAGAACAAAGCAGCCCCCTTTGCTCTAGTGGCATCTTCAGTGGTTGTTGAGGAATGGCTTGCAGAGACTGAGTAGAAGTCCTGCCAGCTCCAAGGTGTGGCCTGCAGCCCAAGTGCAGAGTAGACTGTGAGGCACAAGTAGGATGAGCAGTGGCACCAAAGCCACTGGGGTTGTACACTGGAATGCATGCAAGTGTGTTCAGGCTACCCAGATGCTTTGACATGAACAACCCTGCTGTGTTGCTCCACAGAGTGACTATGGAACAGCTGGCTGCAGGTCCAATGTTGCCAGATGCCTTAGCATGTCTCAGGGACTGTATGACAGTAATGTAATCAGGTGGTTACCAAGAAGACTCTGTGTCTCATACAGCAAGCTGGATTCCTGGGCCATTGGCTTGGAAAGAACAGAGTTTGATAGGGGAAGGGAAAGGCCAAAGTCTGAGATAGAGTTGAGGAAAAACAGACATAGAGAAGAGAGAAGAGAGAGACAGAGAGTGAGAGAGGAGAGGGAGACAGAGAGAGAGAGAGAGAGAGAGAGAGAGAGAGAGAGAGAGGGGAGAGAGAGTGAGAGGAGGAGGAAGATAGTGGAAGAGGAGAAGGAGAGAGAAAGAGACAGAAACAAAGGTAGAGACAGAGAGAAAGTTAGAGAAGAAGAAAGAGACCGAGAGACAGAGATTGCGATACAGAGAGACAAAACAAATCTGGTGGTGCTTATGGACAAAGTAAGCCTGCTACTCCTATGCTGGTTATCAGAACCTTAAGAGGAGGTCAAATTCTGTTTCTTGCTAGGACCCTGTAGTATGGAAGCATGTAGCTTTGTAGCCATGGTGGAAGATGCACAAGTGGTGTGCAGAGATACTTAGAGACACTGGGTTTGGCTGGTGATGTTGACCAGAACTTCCACCTCATTCTCCTTTGCATTAGGCAAGAGGACCTGAGATTGTTCTTATCAGTTTTATTTTTGTTCTGCCATATTTGATTGAGAAGTACCCTCATTCTTTTGGCAAGGTTGTGCTGGGCGCTGGTGGAGAAGGTTGATGTGTTGGAGCTCCTGGCATGTGCTGTGTCCCTCTAAAGCAGCTCAGATATCATCCTGAAGGCCATGGAGTTAGGGGAGTGCCCAGGAAGCACTTGATAGCAAAGGGCATGTTTTGTCTCCAGGCAAGGCTTGAGAGGAAAAGCATCCCTGATGTGGAAGGGCAGGGCCCAGAGGTTGGCAAGAGCAGGAGTGTTGAGGGCGCCTGTGTGGTCTGACCATGCCAAAAGAAACAGCAAGCCCATCATCCATCCTGGTTTGCATGGGTCCCAGTGTAATGGCGGCATGTGCTCTCTGCTGTCTTCCCAGAATCGCATACATTGTCCAGCATGAGCCATGGGTGACTTCCTTGAGGGGAAATGGCCCCACCACATAGGATGCGGTTTGACAGTGGCTGAATGAAGCTCCAGTGACCTGGTTTGGTCTTCCTGAAAGTCCTGAGAGCGCCAGAGGTCAAAGGTAAGGAACTCAGAAATGGCCCGAGGACTCAAGGTGCTCAGGTCTTGGTGGAGCTGGGAGGAGCTGCCATCCCTGCATCCTGTCCATTCGGGACATGCAGCAGGCTCAGGGCCTCCTGGTGCTCCCAGGTTTGGGGCTTAGGCCCATTCTTCCCTGGTAAAGGATGGGCAATATCTTGCAATTCCTTGCTCTCCCCAAAGCCTGAGCACTCCAGACTACCCAGATCCTCTCTGTGCATGGCACTCCATCGTGCTTGGATCTATGATGATTCCCAGTCAAACATTCCTTGGAAAATCTGAACAAAATGAGTGAAAACTCACTACCGCTTCTGTCATCGGGACTGAGGTCCGGCACCTTGGGTCACCCAGGTCCTCTGGGCGTCAGACACAGGCTTGCCAAGCACTCTATTGGCCTTGCCTTCCTCAGGCTCTAGCCAGACTCTCTACAGATGGGCCTGTGCTTTGCCTACTCTGACAGAAACCATGGCCTAGAACAAAGCAGCCCCCTTTGCTCTAGTGGCATCTTCAGTGGTTGTTGAGGAATTGCTAGGCAGAGACTGAGTAGAAAGTCCTGCCAGCTCCAAGGTGTGGCCTGCAGCCCAAGTGCAGAGTAGACTGTGAGGCACAAGTAGGATGAGCAGTGGCACCAAAGCCACTGGGTTGTACACTGGAATGCATGCAAGTGTGTTCAGGCTACCCAGATGCTTTGACATGAACAACCCTGCTGTGTTGCTCCACAGAGTGACTATGGAAAGCTGGCTGCAGGTCCAATGTGGCCAGATGCCTTAGCATGTCTCAGGGACTGTATGACAGTAATGTAATCAGGTGGTTACCAAGAAGACTCTGAGTCTCATGCAGCAAGCTGGATTCCTGGGCCATTGGCTTGGAAAGAGAACAGAGTTTGATAGAGGAAGGGAAAGGCCAAAGTCTGAGATAGAGTTGAGGAAAAACAGACATAGAGAAGAGAGAGAGACAGAGTGAGAGAGAGAGAGAGAGAGAGAGAGAGAGAGAGAGAGAGAGAGGAGGGAGATATTGGAAGAGGGAGAAGGAGAGAGAAAGAGAGAGAAACAAAGGTAGAGACAGAGAGAAAGTTAGAGAAGAAGAAGAAAGAGACGGAGAGACAGAGATCCCGATACAGAGAGACAAAACAAATCTTTTGTGCTTATGGACAAAGTAAGCCTGCTACTCCTATGCTGGTTATCAGAACCTTAAGAGGAGGTCAAATTCTGTCTCATGCTAGGACCCTGTAGTATGGAAGCATGTAGCTTTGTAGCCATGGTGGAAGATGCTCAAGTGGTGTGCAGAGATACTTAGAGACACAGGGTTTTGCTGGTGATGTTGGCCAGAGCTTCCACCTCATTCTCCTTTGCATTAGGCAAGAGGACCTGAGATTGTTCTTATCCGTTTTATTTTTGTTCTGCCATATTTGATTGAGAAGTACCCTCATTCTTTTGGCAAGGTTGTGTTGGGCGCTGGTGGAGAAGGTTGATGTGTTGGAGCTCCTGGCATGTGCTGTGTCCCTCTAGAGCAGCTCAGATATCATCCTGAAGGCCATGGAGTTAGGGGAGTGCCCAGGAAGCACTTGAGAGCAAAGGGCATGTTTTGTCTCCAGGCAAGGCTTGAGAGGAAAAGCATCCCTGATGTGGAAGGGCAGGGCCCAGAGGTTGGCAAGAGCAGGAGTGTTGAGGGCGCCTGTGTGGTCTGACCATGCCAAAAGAAACAGCAAGCCCATCATCCATCCTGGTTTGCATGGGTCCCAGTGTAATGGCGGCATGTGCTCTCTGCTGTCTTCCCAGGGTCGCATACATTGTCCAGCATGGGCCATGGGTGACTTCCTTGAGGGGAAATGGCCCCACCACATAGGATGCGGTTTGACAGTGGCTGAATGAAGCTCCAGTGACCTGGTTTGGTCTTCCTGAAAGTCCTGAGAGCGCCAGAGGTCAAAGGTAAGGAACTCAGAAATGGCCCGAGGACTCAAGGTGCTCAGGTCTTGGTGGAGCTGGGAGGAGCTGCCATCCCTGCATCCTGTCCATTCGGGACATGCAGCAGGCTCAGGGCCTCCTGGTGCTCCCAGGTTTGGGGCTTAGGCCCATTCTTCCCTGGTAATGGATGGGCAATATCTTGCCATTCCTTGCTCTCCCCAAAGCCTGAGCACTCCAGACTACCCAGATCCTCTCTGTGCATGGCACTCCATCGTGCTTGGATCTATGATGATTCCCAGTCAAACATTCCTTGGAAAATCTGAACAAAATGAGTGAAAACTCACTACCGCTTCTGTCATCGGGACTGAGGTCCGGCACCTTGGGTCACCCAGGTCCTCTGGGCGTCAGACACAGGCTTGCCAAGCACTCTCTTGGCCTTGCCTTCCTCAGGCTCTAGCCAGACTCTCTACAGATAGGCCTGTGCTTTGCCTACTCTGACAGAAACCATGGCCTAGAACAAAGCAGCCCCCTTTGCTCTAGTGGCATCTTCAGTGGTTGTTGAGGAATTGCTAGGCAGAGACTGAGTAGAAAGTCCTGCCAGCTCCAAGGTGTGGCCTGCAGCCCAAGTGCAGAGTAGACTGTGAGGCACAAGTAGGATGAGCAGTGGCACCAAAGCCACTGGGTTGTACACTGGAATGCATGCAAGTGTGTTCAGGCTACCCAGATGCTTTGACATGAACAACCCTGCTGTGTTGCTCCACAGAGTGACTATGGAAAGCTGGCTGCAGGTCCAATGTGGCCAGATGCCTTAGCATGTCTCAGGGACTGTATGACAGTAATGTAATCAGGTGGTTACCAAGAAGACTCTGTGACTCATGCAGCAAACTGGATTCCTGGGCCATTGGCTTGGAAAGAGAACAGAGTTTGATAGGGGAAGGGAAAGGCCAAAGTCTGAGATAGAGTTGAGGAAAAACAGACATAGAGAAGAGAGAGAGAGAGACAGAGAGTGAGAGAGAGAGGGAGACAGAGAGAGAGAGAGAGAGAGAGAGAGAGAGAGAGAGAGAGAGAGGGAGAGAGAGTGAGAGGAGGAGGAAGAGAGTGGAAGAGGGAGAAGGAGAGAGAAAGAGACAGAAACAAAGGTAGAGACAGAGAGAAAGTTAGAGAAGAAGAAAGAGACCGAGAGACAGAGATTGCGATACAGAGAGACAAAACAAATCTGGTGGTGCTTATGGACAAAGTAAGCCTGCTACTCCTATGCTGGTTATCAGAACCTTAAGAGGAGGTCAAATTCTGTTTCTTGCTAGGACCCTGTAGTATGGAAGCATGTAGCTTTGTAGCCATGGTGGAAGATGCACAAGTGGTGTGCAGAGATACTTAGAGACACAGGGTTTGGCTGGTGATGTTGACCAGAGCTTCCACCTCATTCTCCTTTGCATTAGGCAAGAGGACCTGAGATTGTTCTTATCCGTTTTATTTTTGTTCTGCCATATTTGATTGAGAAGTACCCTCATTCTTTTGGCAAGGTTGTGCTGGGCGCTGGTGGAGAAGGTTGATGTGTTGGACCTCCTGGCATGTGCTGTGTCCCTCTAGAGCAGCTCAGATATCATCCTGAAGGCCATGGAGTTAGGGGAGTGCCCAGGAAGCACTTGAGAGCAAAGGGCATGTTTTGTCTCCAGGCAAGGCTTGAGAGGAAAAGCATCCCTGATGTGGAAGGGCAGGGCCCAGAGGTTGGCAAGAGCAGGAGTGTTGAGGGCGCCTGTGTGGTCTGACCATGCCAAAAGAAACAGCAAACCCATCATCCATCCTGGTTTGCATGGGTCCCAGTGTAATGGCGGCATGTGCTCTCTGCTGTCTTCCCAGAATCGCATACATTGTCCAGCATGAGCCATGGGTGACTTCCTTGAGGGGAAATGGCCCCAACACATAGGATGCGGTTTGACAGTGGCTGAATGAAGCTCCAGTGACCTGGTTTGGTCTTCCTGAAAGTCCTGAGAGCGCCAGAGGTCAAAGGTAAGGAACTCAGAAATGGCCCGAGGACTCAAGGTGCTCAGGTCTTGGTGGAGCTGGGAGGAGCTGCCATCCCTGCATCCTGTCCATTCGGGACATGCAGCAGGCTCAGGGCCTCCTGGTGCTCCCAGGTTTGGGGCTTAGGCCCATTCTTCCCTGGTAAAGGATGGGCAATATCTTGCAATTCCTTGCTCTCCCCAAAGCCTGAGCACTCCAGACTACCCAGATCCTCTCTGTGCATGGCACTCCATCGTGCTTGGATCTATGATGATTCCCAGTCAAACATTCCTTGGAAAATCTGAACAAAATGAGTGAAAACTCACTACCGCTTCTGTCATCGGGACTGAGGTCCGGCACCTTGGGTCACCCAGGTCCTCTGGGCGTCAGACACAGGCTTGCCAAGCACTCTATTGGCCTTGCCTTCCTCAGGCTCTAGCCAGACTCTCTACAGATGGGCCTGTGCTTTGCCTACTCTGACAGAAACCATGGCCTAGAACAAAGCAGCCCCCTTTGCTCTAGTGGCATCTTCAGTGGTTGTTGAGGAATGGCTTGGCAGAGACTGAGTAGAAAGTCCTGCCAGCTCCAAGGTGTGGCCTGCAGCCCAAGTGCAGAGTAGACTGTGAGGCACAAGTAGGATGAGCAGTGGCACCAAAGCCACTGGGTTGTACACTGGAATGCATGCAAGTGTGTTCAGGCTACCCAGATGCTTTGACATGAACAACCCTGCTGTGTTGCTCCACAGAGTGACTATGGAAAGCTGGCTGCAGGTCCAATGTTGCCAGATGCCTTAGCATGTCTCAGGGACTGTATGACAGTAATGTAATCAGGTGGTTACCAAGAAGACTCTGTGTCTCATGCAGCAAGCTGGATTCCTGGGCCATTGGCTTGGAAAGAGAACAGAGTTTGATAGGGGAAGGGAAAGGCCAAAGTCTGAGATAGTGTTGAGGAAAAACAGACATAGAGAAGAGAGAGAGAGAGACAGAGAGTGAGAGAGAGAGGGAGACAGAGAGAGAGAGAAAGAGAGAGAGAGAGGGAGAGAGAGTGAGAGGAGGAGGAAGATAGTGGAAGAGGGAGAAGGAGAGAGAAAGAGACAGAAACAAAGGTAGAGACAGAGAGAAAGTTAGAGAAGAAGAAAGAGACCGAGAGACAGAGATCGCGATACAGAGAGACAAAACAAATCTGGTGGTGCTTATGGACAAAGTAAGCCTGCTACTCCTATGCTGGTTATCAGAACCTTAAGAGGAGGTCAAATTCTGTTTCTTGCTAGGACCCTGTAGTATGGAAGCATGTAGCTTTGTAGCCATGGTGGAAGATGCACAAGTGGTGTGCAGAGATACTTAGAGACACAGGGTTTGGCTGGTGATGTTGACCAGAGCTTCCACCTCATTCTCCTTTGCATTAGGCAAGAGGACCTGAGATTGTTCTTATCAGTTTTATTTTTGTTCTGCCATATTTGATTGAGAAGTACCCTCATTCTTTTGGCAAGGTTGTGCTGGGCGCTGGTGGAGAAGGTTGATGTGTTGGACCTCCTGGCATGTGCTGTGTCCCTCTAGAGCAGCTCAGATATCATCCTGAAGGCCATGGAGTTAGGGGAGTGCCCAGGAAGCACTTGATAGCAAAGGGCATGTTTTGTCTCCAGGCAAGGCTTGAGAGGAAAAGCATCCCTGATGTGGAAGGGCAGGGCCCAGAGGTTGGCAAGAGCAGGAGTGTTGAGGGCGCCTGTGTGGTCTGACCATGCCAAAAGAAACAGCAAGCCCATCGTCCATCCTGGTTTGCATGGGTCCCAGTGTAATGGCGGCATGTGCTCTCTGCTGTCTTCCCAGGGTCGCATACATTGTCCAGCATGGGCCATGGGTGACTTCCTTGAGGGGAAATGGCCCCACCACATAGGATGCGGTTTGACAGGGGCTGAATGAAGCTCCAGTGACCTGGTTTGGTCTTCCTGAAAGTCCTGAGAGCGCCAGAGATCAAAGGTAAGGAACTCAGAAATGGCCCGAGGACTCAAGGTGCTCAGGTCTTGGTGGAGCTGGGAGGAGCTGCCATCCCTGCATCCTGTCCATTCGGGACATGCAGCAGGCTCAGGGCCTCCTGGTGCTCCCAGGTTTGGGGCTTAGGCCCATTCTTCCCTGGTAAAGGATGGGCAATATCTTGCAATTCCTTGCTCTCCCCAAAGCCTGAGCACTCCAGACTACCCAGATCCTCTCTGTGCATGGCACTCCATCGTGCTTGGATCTATGATGATTCCCAGTCAAACATTCCTTGGAAAATCTGAACAAAATGAGTGAAAACTCACTACCGCTTCTGTCATCGGGATTGAGGTCCGGCACCTTGGGTCACCCAGGTCCTCTGGGTGTCAGACACAGGCTTGCCAAGCACTCTATTGGCCTTGCCTTCCTCAGGCTCTAGCCAGACTCTCTACAGATGGGCCTGTGCTTTGCCTACTCTGACAGAAACCATGGCCTAGAACAAAGCAGCCCCCTTTGCTCTAGTGGCATCTTCAGTGGTTGTTGAGGAATGGCTTGGCAGAGACTGAGTAGAAAGTCCTGCCAGCTCCAAGGTGTGGCCTGCAGCCCAAGTGCAGAGTAGACTGTGAGGCACAAGTAGGATGAGCAGTGGCCCCAAAGCCACTGGGTTGTACACTGGAATGCATGCAAGTATGTTCAGGCTACCCAGATGCTTTGACATGAACAACCCTGCTGTGTTGCTCCACAGAGTGACTATGGAAAGCTGGCTGCAGGTCCAATGTGGCCAGATGCCTTAGCATGTCTCAGGGACTGTATGACAGTAATGTAATCAGGTGGTTATCAAGAAGACTCTGAGTCTCATGCAGCAAGCTGGATTCCTGGGCCATTGGCTTGGAAAGAGAACAGAGTTTGATAGAGGAAGGGAAAGGCCAAAGTCTGAGATAGAGTTGAGGAAAAACAGACATAGAGAAGAGAGACACACAGAGAGAGAGAGTGAGAGAGAGAGAGAGAGAGAGAGAGAGAGAGAGAGAGAGAGAGGGGGGGGGAGGAGGAAGATAGTGGAAGAGGGAGAAGGAGAGAGAAAGAGACAGAAACAAAGGTAGAGACAGAGAGAAAGTTAGAGAAGAAGAAAGAGACCAAGAGACAGAGATTGCGATACAGAGAGACAAAACAAATCTGGTGGTGCTTATAAACAAAGTAAGCCTGCTACTCCTATGCTGGTTATCAGAACCTTAAGAGGAGGTCAAATTCTGTCTCATGCTAGAGCCCTGTAGTATGGAAGCATGTAGCTTTGTAGCCATGGTGGAAGATGCACAAGTGGTGTGCAGAGATACTTAGAGACACAGGGTTTGGCTGGTGATGTTGACCAGAGCTTCCACCTCATTCTCCTTTGCATTAGGCAAGAGGACCTGAGATTGTTCTTATCAGTTTTATTTTTGTTCTGCCATATTTGATTGAGAAGTACCCTCATTCTTTTGGCAAGGTTGTGCTGGGCGCTGGTGGAGAAGGTTGATGTGTTGGAGCTCCTGGCATGTGCTGTGTCCCTCTAGAGCAACTCAGATATCATCCTGAAGGCCATGGAGTTAGGGGAGTGCCCAGGAAGCACTTGATAGCAAAGGGCATGTTTTGTCTCCAGGCAAGGCTTGAGAGGAAAAGCATCCCTGATGTGGAAGGGCAGGGCCCAGAGGTTGGCAAGAGCAGGAGTGTTGAGGGCGCCTGTGTGGTCTGACCATGCCAAAAGAAACAGCAAGCCCATCTTCCATCCTGGTTTGCATGGGTCCCAGTGTAATGGCGGCATGTGCTCTCTGCTGTCTTCCCAGGGTCGCATACATTGTCCAGCATGGGCCATGGGTGACTTCCTTGAGGGGAAATGGCCCCACCACATAGGATGCGGTTTGACAGTGGCTGAATGAAGCTCCAGTGACCTGGTTTGGTCTTCCTGAAAGTCCTGAGAGCGCCAGAGATCAAAGGTAAGGAACTCAGAAATGGCCCAAGGACTCAAGGTGCTCAGGTCTTGGTGGAGCTGGGAGGAGCTGCCATCCCTGCATCCTGTCCATTCGGGACATGCAGCAGGCTCAGGGCCTCCTGGTGCTCCCAGGTTTGAGGCTTAGGCCCATTCTTCCCTGGTAATGGATGGGCAATATCTTGCAATTCCTTGCTCTCCCCAAAGCCTGAGCACTCCAGACTACCCAGATCCTCTCTGTGCATGGCACTCCATCGTGCTTGGATCTATGATGATTCCCAGTCAAACATTCCTTGGAAAATCTGAACAAAATGAATGAAAACTCACTACCACTTCTGTCATCGGGACTGAGTTCTGGCACCTTGGGTCACCCAGGTCCTCTGGGCGTCAGACACAGGCTTGCCAAGCACTCTATTGGCCTTGCCTTCCTCAGGCTCTAGCCAGACTCTCTACAGATGGGCCTGTGCTTTGCCTACTCTGACAGAAACCATGGCCTAGAACAAACAGCCCCCTTTGCTCTAGTGGCATCTTCAGTGGTTGTTGAGGAATTGCTTGGAAGAGACTGAGTAGAAAGTCCTGCCAGCTCCAAGGTGTGGCCTGCAGCCCAAGTGCAGAGTAGACTGTGAGGCACAAGTAGGATGAGCAGTGGCACCAAAGCCACATGCATGCAAGTGTGTTCAGGCTACCCAGATGCTTTGACATGAACAACCCTGCTGTGTTGCTCCACAGAGTGACTATGGAAGCTGGCTGCAGGTCCAATGTGGCCAGATGCCTTAACATGTCTCAGGGACTCTATGACAGTAATGCAATCAGGTGGTTACCAAGAAGACTCTGAGTCTCATGCAGCAAGCTGGATTCCTGGGCCATTGGCTTGGAAAGAGAACAGAGTTTGATAGAGGAAGGGAAAGGCCAAAGTCTGAGATAGAGTTGGGGAAAAACAGACATAGAGAAGAGAGAGACAGAGAGAGAGAGAGAGAGAGAGAGAGAGAGAGAGAGAGAGAGAGAGAGAGACAGAGAGAGAGACAGAGAGAGAGAGAGAGAGAGAGAGAGATAGACAGAGAGAGAGAGAGAGAGAGAGAGAGAGAGAGAGAGAGAGCGAGAGAGAGAGGAGGGAGATAGTGGAAGAGGGAGATGGAGAGAGAAAGAGACAGAAACAAAGGTAGTGACAAAGAGAAAGTTAGAGAAGAAGAAAGAGACCGAGAGACAAAGATCGCAATACAGAGAGACAAAACAAATCTGGTGGTGCTTATGGACAAAGTAAGCCTGCTACTCCTATGCTGGTTATCAGAACCTTAAGAGGAGGTCAAATTCTGTTTCTTGCTAGGACCCTGTAGTATGGAAGCATGTAGCTTTGTAGCCATGGTGGAAGATGCACAAGTGGTGTGCAGAGATACTTAGAGACACAGGGTTTGGCTGGTGATGTTGACCAGAGCTTCCACCTCATTCTCCTTTGCATTAGGCAAGAGGACCTGAGATTGTTCTTATCAGTTTTATTTTTGTTCTGCCATATTTGTTTGAGAAGTACCCTCATTCTTTTGGCAAGGTTGTGCTGGGCGCTGGTGGAGAAGGTTGATGTGTTGGACCTCCTGGCATGTGCTGTGTCCCTCTAGAGCAGCTCAGATATCATCCTGAAGGCCATGGAGTTAGGGGAGTGCCCAGGAAGCACTTGATAGCAAAGGGCATGTTTTGTCTCCAGGCAAGGCTTGAGAGGAAAAGCATCCCTGATGTGGAAGGGCAGGGCCCAGAGGTTGGCAAGAGCAGGAGTGTTGAGGGCGCCTGTGTGGTCTGACCATGCCAAAAGAAACAGCAAGCCCATCGTCCATCCTGGTTTGCATGGGTCCCAGTGTAATGGCGGCATGTGCTCTCTGCTGTCTTCCCAGGGTCGCATACATTGTCCAGCATGGGCCATGGGTGACTTCCTTGAGGGGAAATGGCCCCACCACATAGGATGCGGTTTGACAGTGGCTGAATGAAGCTCCAGTGACCTGGTTTGGTCTTCCTGAAAGTCCTGAGAGCGCCAGAGATCAAAGGTAAGGAACTCAGAAATGGCCCGAGGACTCAAGGTGCTCAGGTCTTGGTGGAGCTGGGAGGAGCTGCCATCCCTGCATCCTGTCCATTCGGGACATGCAGCAGGCTCAGGGCCTCCTGGTGCTCCCAGGTTTGGGGCTTAGGCCCATTCTTCCCTGGTAAAGGATGGGCAATATCTTGCAATTCCTTGCTCTCCCCAAAGCCTGAGCACTCCAGACTACCCAGATCCTCTCTGTGCATGGCACTCCATCGTGCTTGGATCTATGATGA